>NC_138317.1:26257500-26307500 GCF_965601325.2 Salmo salar
AGTCTTGGATTTGTTGCTGTGTTGAATATTATACTCTCTCTTTCTCTTTCATCTCTTTTTCTTTCTCTCTTGTCTTTCTTTTTCTCTCTCATTTCTCTCTCTCTCCATGTCTCTCTCCCTTTCTCTCTCTCAGAGAAATAACAGGAATGTTTACCTGGAGGGGTCGCTATCAACGGCCTTAGCTGGAAAACAAACAGATATTTGAAGGTAGAGGGGGGTGAGGGAGGGGGGCGATGGGGGTGGGGGGCGAGAGAGGAAGAATGGGAGAGGGAGAAGGAAGAAGGAGAGCGAGAGGGAGAGAGTTAGGAATAGCGTAAGATTAGTTGTGTAGTAGTTGTGTGGTATTATACAGTTCTAGTAAAGTAGTAGTAGTACAGTAGTACAGTAGTAGTGCGGTAGCAGTATAGTAGTAGTATAGTAGTAGTACAGTAGTAGTATAGTAGTAGTGCAGTAGTAGTATAGTAGTAGTGTAGTCGTGCAGTAGCAGTATAGTAGTAGTATAGTAGTAGTGTAGTAGTGCAGTAGCAATATAGTAGTAGTATAGTAGTAGTACAGTAGTAGTAGTATAGTAGTAGTGCAGTAGTAGTATAGTAGTAGTGCAGTAGTAGTAGTAGAGTAGTGTAGTAGTAGTACAGTAGTAGTGCTGTAGCAGTATAGGCATAGTATAGTAGTAGAATAGTAGTAGTGCAGTGGTAGTATAGTAGTAGTATAGTAGTAGCATAGTAGTAGTATAGTAGTAGTACAGTAGTAGTGTAGTCGTGCAGTAGCAGTATAGTAGTAGTATAGTAGTAGTGTAGTAGTGCAGTAGCAATATAGTAGTAGTAAAGTAGTAGAATAATAGTAGTACAGTAGCAGTGCAGTAGTAGTGCAGTAGCGGTATAGTAGTAGTATAGTAGTAGTATATTAGCAGTATAGTATTAATACAGTAGTAGTGTAGTAGTGCAGCAGCAGTATTGTAGTAGAATAGTAATAGTATAGTAGTACAGTAGTAGTATAGTAGTAGTGCAGCAGCAGTATAGTAGTAGTATAGTAGTAGTAGTATAGTAGCAGTATAGTATTAATGCAGTAGTATTGCAGCAGTAGTATAGTAGTAGTATAGTATTAGTATAGTCGTGGTATTGTAGTATAGTAGTAGTGTAGTGGTGGTATCGTAGTAGTACAGTAGTAGTGTAGTAGTGGTATAGTATTAGTACAGTAGTAGTGCAGTAGTAGTATAGTATTAGTACAGTCATAGTATATAGTATGAGTATAGTAGTAGTATAGTATTAGTGCAGTAGTAGTATAGTATTAGTATAGTAGAAGTACCTTTCTGTATGGCCTCCTGCAGCAGGTCATGTTTAGCCTGTAGTTTGGAGATCAGGGAGCTTCCAATCAGATACTCCTTAACTTTCTGACAAACGACAGAAACAGAGATACACACTTTAACCTTTGCAGCTTTAGCTTGTTTACACAGCTTTAGCTCAGTTGGCTAACACAGTCTTGTGTTTTTCAGATGTCCCGGGTTTCAAACCTAGTTGGTCACAGAAGCACTATAAGGAGACACAATCCATAATACTATCATTAGACTCCCCTCACACCTTCCCCTGACCAATGGGATGTCCTCACCGTAAAGTAGAACGTCTCGGTTTCCTGCTGATTGGCTCTCCGCTTGGCAAGGGCTAGTTTGGAGGCAGAGGCGGTTCCCATGGGGTCGTGTGATAGGCTGATGGGCAGGTCAGGGGGGGGGTTACTGTCACTGTCACACATACTGTCCAATAGCGCGGAGAGGGTGGCTTTGAGTGTCTTACTGACCTGGAAAGTAGATACATACAATAGATAGAAAATGGATCAATCGATTGATCGATGGATCGATAAATCAATGGGTAGATTAAGAATAGAGCGAAGACCTCACCTCCTCTGTTTCCAAGGTTTCGGTGGAGAGGCGGGACTGGAGCTGTTGGAACCTGGTCTCTAACTCATACCTCACCTGGCTCTCCGCACTCACCTCGCCCACCTGGAAAACATTAGGGATGTGTATAGTATAACAGGTGTACTGGTGTGTGAACCAACAGCTCTTCCTGTGGGAGCTAAACATATCATGTTCAGTGTGTCACAGAATATACAGGACACATATTGGCCTCGTCACCAGCCACCTTTGCACTCCATAGTTCTGATAAAATGTGTCACGATCATCATCCACTAATGAACATGAATGTGTGTGTGTACCTGGTCTCCCTCATGGGGATGGTAACTGAAGCGGAAGGGCAGACAGAATGCTGTGTCGTGGTTCTGTAGGAGAGCGTCTCTGTCTCCTCCCTGATCCAGTGATGTCACTTCCTGTTCCAGCTGCTTTAGCCCGGCCTCCTCAGCCTTCAGGACACGCCCCCTGCTGGCCAGGTATGACCTCATCACTCGCTCCAAGGACAGATGGAACCCCAGGTCAGTACACTGAGAGGGAGAGAGAGAGAGAGAGAGAGAGAGAGAGAGAGGAGAGAGAGAGAGAGAGAGAGAGAGAGATTAATACTTAGTATGTCAGTTAAACATTTTATAATATAAGATTGCGTAACAGACACACACAAAGGCACCAGCGTGCACGAAAAAACGCACACACATACGTACACACACACATACGTACACACACACACATACACACATACGTACACACACAGACACACAAACACAGACACACACACACACACATACGTACACACACACACACACACACACACACACACACATACGTACACACACAGACACACACACACATATGTACACACACAGACACACACATACGTACACACACAGACACACCCACACACACACACACACACACATACACACACACACATAACACACACACACACACACACACAGACACACAGTGACTCACGTCTATGAGTGTGCTGAGATCCTGTAGATAGTACTTGTTCATAGTTGCGTTGGCAGCTGCCAGATTCAGCAGATAGTCATTGCGAGCCTTAGTGCACTTCAGCTGGGTCTCCTGCACTCTGCCATGTCTCTGTGGAGAGCACACACACAATTTGGTTAAAAGAATAGCTAATGACAACGAAGGTCCCTTGATTCATACTGCCTTTGGTACAGGCTCAGGTCAGGGGTTAGAGGTTAGGGTTTAGGGTCAAGGGGTTTGACACTAGCTGTAGTTGGTTTGATTTGGCACTACAGAAGTAGCTCACGTTATTGTTCCGTTGTGTGTGGTTTTCATGTGGCACAGGATGTCTGACTCAAAACTCTACAAAACTGTCTGTATCCTGTGCCACATGGAAACCACACACATCTCAACGACAACCTTGGCCACCCTCCAGGCCGACTTCATTGCAGACGTTGCATTGCATTAACAAATGGTTATGTGCCACATCATGGACTGTGCAGTCGGGCATCAGATTGTTATATCATACGATGTGGTTAGCTGTTATAGTAAAGACCTATTCAGACATTGTGAGATCTGGCAGTGTAGTCAGACTCAACCCTTACCTTTTCCATCATTTTCTCCATCTTCTTCACAGAGCTCCGTCTCTGGCCTCCTGATTGGGTTATCCCCAGTTCAGCTGACTTGCCCGTCTGTCTCTCCTCCAATCGTGTGGCTTCCTTTAGTTTCCCCTCCGCTGTCAGACTGTCTGTATGGTACTGGTGGTATGTCCTCAGAGCCTACACATAGACACACACACTAGTAATACGATCTTCATCTTCTTACTATTGTCCACATCGTAAGTGACTGAGGTATGTTCGTACCGTCTGCAGTTCAGTGGTGACTTTCAGTAGCTCATCTTGCATCTGAACTCCCACCTCCTTACTCTGATCAGAGACATATCAGTAATCAGACAGTGTAACACACTATCACCTTTTCACTTTAAGATTTTGGAGTTGTGTAGATCAGTGAAAAATACATAGAATTTTATGTACAGACAGTCTTGACTGGAAGCCAATGGAAGTGGGTGGATCATTTGTTCAGGTACTGTAAATATGAATGTGTGTGTGTGTTTACCCGTTTTGCCAGGCGGTGTGTGTCCTCTGAGCAGTGTGTGAGTCGCTGTGTGAGTGTGTGTGAGCAGGAGTCACTCAGCGCTGCGTGTTCTCTGCTCTCTGCACGTGTCTGAGTCAACAGAACTGACCAACACTGAGACACCGACTGACCGCTCTGCTCCTTCCTACAGGGAGGGAGGGGGAGGAGGGGGGAGAGGAGAGAAAGACAGAGGGGGAGAGATAGATAGGGAGAGACAGAGGGGGAGAGACAGGGCGAGGACAGAGAGGGCAAGACTTAAACCAATTTACGTAATATTATCGGAGTTCCCTATACTAACATTGCACCAATAATAATGTCTGCCAGTCAGTATAAACAGATCAAGCAATAAAAGCAATTTACACACACACACACACACACACACACACACACACACACACACACACACACACACACACACACACACACACACACACACACACACACACACACACACACACACACACCTCTTGGTCTTTAGAGTGAACCTCTCTGTAAGTTTGTCGAGGGCACGGGCGTACTCCGCCTCAATGTCACCACGACGACGGAAGAACTCGGACAGGTCAGACAGCTGTTGACCTTTGACTTCCACCTGACCATCCAGAACCTTCATCTGGTCACACAGCTGGGCCCGCAGGTCTACACACACACATACAGACACACACACACACGCGCGCACACACACACACACACACACACACACACACACACACACACATAGACACACGTATGAAGTTCACAACAGAGGCGATCACGAACAGATCTGATCAAAAAACATCATTATTAATGCGCCGTCATTGTAAATAAGAATTTGTTCTTAACGGACTTGCCTTAAATAAAGGTTACATAAAAAAATGTAAATGTACGTTGCACTCGAAAACACTCGGAATCTAACGTCTGCCTCGAACCACTCAGACCACAGCTAAGTGCATTGTTAGATGCTTTTTTGCCATCCCGAGTCATTATATACACAGAAGAGCTCAGCTAAACATAGAATCACATGGTTTATCCATCGCTCTGACCTCTGATAACTTCAGAACAGAGGTGACTACAAATGCAAAGGTACCAATGTCTATTCAATTGATACAAACAAGCTTCATATAAAAATAAGCTTCAAATGAAAACTGAGATGACTGCATTAAAATATAAACAGTAGGCTATAGGCCTATTTCAATCATATTGAAATACAGTGCCTTGCAAAAGTATTCATCCCCCTTGGCGTTTTTCCTATTTTGTTGCATTACAACCAGTAATTTAAATTGATTTTTATTTGGATTTCATGTAATGGACATACACAAAATAGTCCAAATTGGTGAAATGAAAAAAATAACTTGTCTCAATAACTTGTCAAAAATAATGACAAACGGAAAAGTGGTGCGTGCATATGTATTCACCCCCTTTGCTATGAAGCCCCTAAATAAGATCTGGTGCAACCAATTACCTTCAGGAGTCACATAATTAGTTAAATAAAGTCTACCTGTATGCAATCTAAGTGTCACATGATCTGTCACATGATCTCAGTATTTTTACACCTGTTCTGAAAGGTCCCAGAGTCTGCAACACCACTAAGCAAGGGGCACCACCAAGCAAGCGGCACCATGAAGACCAAGGATCTCTCCAAACGGGTCAGGGACAAAGTTGTGGAGAAGTACAGATCAGGGTTGGGTTATAAAAAAATATCAGAAACTTTGAACATCCCACAGAGCACCATTAAATCTATTATTAAAAAATGTAAAGGATATGGCATCACAACAAACCTACCAAGAGAGGGCCGCCCACCAAATCTCACAGACCAGGCAAGGAGGACATTAATCAGAGAGGCAACAAAGAGACCAAAGATAACCCTGAAGGAGCTGCAAAGCTCCACTGAGGAGTATCTGGAGTATCTGTCCATAGGACCACTTTAAGCCGTACACTCCACAGAGCTGGGCTTTACGGAAGATTGGCCAGAAAAAAGCCATTGCTTAAAGAAAAAAATAAGCAAAAACGTTTGGTGTTCGCCAAAAGGCATGTGGGAGTCTCCCTAAACATATGGAAGAAGGTAGTCTGGTCAGATGAGACTGACATTTAGCATTTTCCTTGATGGCCAAAAAGCTATGTCTGGCGCAAACCCAACACCTCTCATTTCCCCGAGAACACCATCCCCACAGTGAAGCATGGTGGTGGCAGCATCATGCTGTGGGGATGTTTTTCATCGGCAGGGACTGGGAAACTGGTCAGAATTGAAGGAATGATGGATGGCGCTAAATACAGGGAAATTCTTGAGGGAAAACTGTTTCAGTCTTCCAGAGATTTGAGACTGGGATGGAGGTTTACCTTCCAGCAGGACAATGACCCTAAGCATACTGCTAAAGCAACACTCGAGTGGTTTAAGGGGAAACATTTAAATGTCTTGGAATGGCCTAGACAAAGCCCAGACCTCAATCCAATTGAGAATCTGTGGTATGACTTAAAGATTGCTGTACACCAGCGGAACCCATCCAACTTGAAGGAGCTGGAGCAGTTTTGCCTTGAAGAATGGCTAGATGTGCCAAGAGACTTGCAGCTGTATTCGCTGCAAAAGGTGGCTCTACAAAGGATTGACTTTGGTGGGGTGAATTGTTATGCACGCTCCAGTTTTCCGTTTTTTGGTCTTATTTCTTGTTTGTTTCACAATAAAAAAAATATTTTTCATCTTCAAAGTGGTAGTCTAAATCAAATTATTCAAAACCCCCAAAAAATCAATTTTAATTACAGGTTTTAAGGCAACAAAATAAGAAAAATGCCAAGGGGGTTGAATACTTTTGCAAGCCACGTACGTTTCATGTTCAATCAATAAAGTTATATTTTTCTAATTGTTGGTTAGGCTTAATCTGTAATTTGTCTCAATATATTCCATGAAGTGTAGCTTCCATAAAATTGGAACTGATATGACGCTCCAGCAAACTGGATGTCTTCCAACTAGCTTGGAAAGACAGTTCCGTGCAATATCGAAGAGCCCTCACTGCTGATCGATCAGCCTACCTAATTGAGGAGATCAAAAACAATCTCAAACTTTTTGATACTGTCTCAAAGCTAACTAAAAAGTAGCATTCCCCAAGAGAGGATAGCTTTCACTTCAGCAGTGATGAATTCATTAACTTCTTAGCCTGTTGGGGGTAGGGGGCAGTATTGACACGGCCGGATAAAAAACGTACCCGATTTAATCTGGTTACTACTCCTGCCCAGTAACTAGAATATGCATATAATTATTGGCTTTGGATAGAAAACACCCTAAAGTTTCTAAAACTGTTTGAATTGTGTCTGTGAGTATAACAGAACTCATATGGCAGGCAAAAACCTGAGAAGATTCCTTACAGGAAGTGCCCTCTCTGACAAGATCTTGTTCTTCTTGTCTCTGTTTATTGAAGACTGAGGATCTTTGCTGTAACGTGACACTTCCTACGGCTCCCATAGGCTCTCAGAGCCCGGGAAAATGCTGAATGATATCGAGGCAGCCCCAGGCTGAAACACATTATCGCTTTTGGCAAGTGGCCGATCAGAGGACAATGGGCTTAGGCGTGTGCACGAGTCGACCCCATGCTTTATTTTCTTTCGTCTTTTTACCTAAACGCAGATTCCCGGTCGGAATATTATCGCTTTTTTACGAGAAAAATGGCATAAAAATTGATTTTAAACAGCGGTTGACATGCTTCGAAGTACGGTAATGGAATATTTCGAATTTTTTTTGTCACGAAATGCGTCGTGCGCATGACCCTTATTTACACTTCGGATAGTGTCTTGAACGCACAAACAAAACGCCGCTATTTGGATATAACAATGGATTATTTGGGACCAAACCAACATTTGTTATTGAAGTAGAAGTCCTGGGAGTGCATTCTGACGAAGAACACCAAAGGTAATAACATTTTTCTTATAGTAAATCTGACTTTGGTGAGGGCTAAACTTGGTGGGTGTCAAAATAGCTAGCTCTGTGATGCCGGGCTATCTACTTAGAATATTGCAAAATGTGCTTTCACCAAAAAGCTATTTTAAAATCGGACATATCGAGTGCATAGAGGAGTTCTGTATCTATAATTCTTAAAATAATTGTTATGCTTTTTGTGAACGTTTATCGTGAGTAATTTAGTACATTTTTAGTAAATTCACCAGAAGTTTGCGGGGGGTATGCTAGTTCTGAACGTCACATGCTAATGTAAAAAGCTGGTTTTTGATATAAATATGAACTTGATTTAACAAAACATGCATGTATTGTATAACATAATGTCCTAGGTGTGTCATCTGATGAAGATCATCAAAGGTTAGTGCTGCATTTAGCGGTCTTATGGGTTTTTGTGACATTATATGCTAGCTTGAAAAATGGGTGTCTGATTATTTCTGGCTGGGTACTCTGCTGACATAATCTAATGTTTTGCTTTCGTTGTAAAGCCTTTTTGAAATCGGACAGTGTGGTTAGATTAACGAGAGTCTTGTCTTTAAAATGGTGTAAAATAGTAATATGTTTGAGAAATTGAAGTAATAGCATTTCTAAGGTATTTGAATAACGCGCCACAGGATTCCACTGGCTGTTACGTAGGTGGGACGATTTCGTCCCGCCGACCCTAGAGAGGTTAGACGAAAAGATCATGATCATTAGAAAGCAAATTACGGACTCCTCTTTGAATCTGCGTATTTCTCCAAAACTCAGTTGTCCTGAGTCTGCACAGGAGTGCCAGGACCTAAATTCAATGGAGACACTCAAGTTTTTTAATCCTGTATATCTTGACACATTCACAAAAATATTCATGGCCTCTAAAACTTCCCACTGCCTACTGGAACCCATTCCAACTAAACAACTAAAAGAGCTACTTCCTGTGCTTGGCCCTCCTATGTTGAACATAATAAATGGCTCCCTATCCTCCGGATGTGTACCAAACTCATTAAAAGAGCCAGTAATAAAGCCTCTCCTGAAAAAGCCAAACCTTGACCTGGAAAATATGAAAAATTATCAGCCTATATCGAATCTCCCATTCCTTTCAAAAATGTTAGAAAAAGCTGTTGTGCAGCAACTCACTGCCTTCCTGAAGACAAATAATGCATACAAAACACTTCAGTCTAGTTTTAGACCACATCATAGTACTGAGATTGCACTCGTGAAGGTGGTAAATTACCTTTTAACGGTGTCAGACCAAGGCTCTGCATCTGTCCTCATGCTCCTAGACCTTAGTGCCGCCTTTAACACCATCGATCACCACATTCTTTTGGAGAGATTGGGAACCCTAATTGGTCTACACGGACAAGTTCTTGGCTGGTTTAGATCTTATCTGTCAGAAAGATATCAGTTTGTCTCTGTGGATGGTTTGTCCTCTGACAAATCAATTGTTCACTACATATTCTATCTCTTGGTCATTCGGAAACACAATGTCAACTTTCACTGCTATGCGGATGACACACAGCTGTACATTTCGATGAAACATGGGGAAGCCCCAAAATTGCCTGCCCTGGAAGCCTGTGTTTCAGACATAAGGAAGGCGGCAAATGTTTTACTTTTAAATTTGGACCAAGCAGAGATGCTAGTTCTGACTCCCAAGAAACAAAGAGATCTGCTGTTGGATCTGAAAATGTATCTTAATGGTTGTACAGTCGTCTCAAATAAAACTGTGAAGGACCTCGGTGTTACTCTGGACCCTGATCTCTCTTTTGACGAACGTATCAAGAATATTTTTTCCATCTTCGTAACATTGCAAAACCCTTCAACTTTTTGTACAAAAATGATGCAGAAAAGCTAATCCATGCTCTACTCTACTCTCTGGCTACCCGGATAAAGCACTAAATAAACTTCAGTTAGTGCTAAATACGGCTGCTAGAATCCTGACTAGAACCCCAAATGATCATATTCCTGTTAAGGCTAGAGCTGAGTTCAAGGTTTTACTGCTAAACTACGAAGTATTACATGGACATTCTCCTACCTACAGTGAGGGAAAAAAGTATTTGATCCCCTGCGGATTGTGTATGTTTGCCCACTGACAAAGAAATGATCAGTCTATAATTTTAATGGTAGGTTTATTTGAACAGTGAGAGACAGAATAACAAAAAAATCCAGAAAAACGCATGTCAAAAATGTTATAAATTGATTGGCATTTTAATGAGGGAAATAAGTATTTGACCCCTCTGCAAAACATGACTTAGTACTTGGTGGCAAAACCCTTGTTGGCAATCACAGAGGTCAGACGTTTCTTGTAGTTGGCCACCAGGTTTGCACACATCTCAGGAGGGATTTTGTCCCACTCCCCTTTGCAGATCTTCTCCAAGTCATTACGGTTTCCAGGCTGACGTTTGGCAACTCGAACCTTCAGCTCCCTCCACAGATTTTCTATTGGATTAAGGTCTGGAGACTGGCTAGGCCACTCCAGGACCTTAATGTGCTTCTTCTTGAGCCAGTCCTTTGTTGCCTTGGCCGTGTGTTTTGGGTCATTGTCATGGTGGAATACCCATCCACGACCCATTTTCAATGCCCTGGCTGAGGGAAGGAGGTTCTCACCCAAGATTTGACGGTACATGGCCTCGTCCATCGTCCCTTTGATGCGGTGAAGTTGTCCTGTCCCCTTAGCAGAAAAACACCCCCAAAGCATAATGTTTCAACCTCCATGTTTGACGGTGGGGACGGTGTTCTTGGGGTCATAGGCAACATTCCTCCTCCTCCAAACACGGCGAGTTGAGTTGATGCCAAAGAGCTCCATTTTAGTCTCATCAGACCACAACACTTTCACCCAGTTGTCCTCTGAATCATTCAGATGTTCATTGGCAAACTTTAGACGGGCAGGTATATCTGCTTTCTTGAGCAGGGGGACCTTGCGGGCGTTGCAGGATTTCAGTCCTTCACGGCGTAGTGTTACCAATTGTTTTCTTGGTGACTATGGTCCCAGCTGCCTTGAGATCATTGACAAGATCCTCCCGTGTAGTTCTGGACTGATTCCTCACCGTCCTCATGATCATTGCAACTCCACTAGGTGAGATCTTGCATGGAGCCCCAGGCCGAGGGAGATTGACAGATCTTTTGTGTTTCTTCCATTTGCGAATAATCACACCAACTGTTGTCACCTTCACACCAAGCTGCTTGGCGATGGTCTTGTAGCCCATTCCAGCCTTGTGTATGTCTACAATCTTGTCCCTGACATCCTTGGAGAGCTCTTTGGTCTTGGCCATGGTGGAGAGTTTGGAATCTGATTGATTGATTGCTTCTGTGGACAGGTGTCTTTTATACAGGTAACAAGCTGAGATTAGGAGCACTCCCTTTAAGAGTGTGCTCCTAATCTCAGCTCGTTAGCTGTATAAAAGACACCTGGGAGCCAAAAATCTTTCTGATTGAGAGAGGGTCAAATACTTATTTCCCTCATTAAAATGCAAATCAATTTATAACATTTTTGACATGCGTTTTTCTGGATTTTTTTGTTGTTATTCTGTCTCTCACTGTTCAAATAAACCTACCATTAAAATTATAGACTGATCATTTCTTTGTCAGTGAGCAAACGTACAAAATCAGCAGGGGATCAAATACTTTTTTCCCTCACTGTATCTCTCATATTTGGTCCTGACGTACATACCTACACATACGCAACGTTCACAAGACGCAGGCCTCCTTATTATTCCTAGGCAGGGCTTTCTCCTATAGAGCTCCATTTTTATGGAATGGTCTGCCGATCCATGTGAGAGACACAGACTCGGTCTCAAACTTTGTCTTTATTGAATACTCATCTCTTCAGTAGGTCCTATGATTGAGTGTAGTCTGGCCCAGGGGTGCGAAGGTGAACGGCAAGGCACTGGAGTGACGAACCGCCCTTGCTGTCTCTGCCTGGCCGGATCCCCTCTGTCCACTGGGATTCTCTGCCTCTGACCCCATTACGGGGGTTGAGTAACTGGCTTACTAGTGCTCTTCCATGCTGTCCCTAGGAAGGGTGCGTCATGTTGTGCCAGGCTTTTTTTTACTATACATGACTTGAGTGGGTTCAGTCACTGACATGATTTTCCTGTCCAATTTTGCGCCCACTCGAGCTTGTGCAGTGGAGGAGATCTTTGTGGGCTATACTCAGCCTTGTCTCAGGGTAGTAAGCTGGTGGTCTGTTGATATCCCTCTAGTGGGGCTGTGCTTTGGAAAGTAGGTGGGGTTATATCCTGCCTGGTTGGCCCTGTCCGGGGGTATAGATCAGACAGGGCCACAGTGTCCCCCGACACCCCCTGTCTCAGCCTCCAACATCTATGCTGCAATAGTCTATGTGTCGGCGGGCTAGGGTCAATCTGTCCAATCCAGTGAAATTCTCCTGTCTTATCTGGTGTTCTGTGTGAACTTAAGTATGCTCCCTCTAATTGTCCCATCTCTCTCTCTCTCTCTCTCTCTCTCAGAGGACCTAAGGCCTAGGACCATGCCTTAGGACTACCTGGCCTAATGACTCCTGGTTGTCCCCAGTCCGCCTGGTTGTGCTGCTGATCCAGTTTCTGCTGTTTTGCTTGTGGCTATGGAAGCCTGACCTGTTCACCAGATGTGCTACCTTGTCCAGGACCTGCTGTTTTCAACCCTCTCTCTCTTGTTCTCCATCTCTCTCTCTCTCTCTATCTCTCTCTCTGTACCTCACCTGCTCTCTTGACCTCTGAATGCTCGGCCATTGCGTACACCTGGCACTCATCGTTATGATTCACACCTGGACCTCATTACCGCCCCTTCATATGTCCCTTCCTTTTGTTCATTCCTCAGTTGGTATTGCACCTGTGTTCATGTTACTGCACTTCTGTTACGCTGTCGTGGTTCATGTTTGTTGATTTCATTAAACGTTTTACCTGCTTCTTGACTCACGGCATCATCATTACAGAATACCAACTCAAACAATGGAAGCAGCTTTAAATGTATCTTTGATCATCCCTGGAGGGCAGAGAGGGAGATGAGCGTCTACTTCAATTACGGCAGGGGGATCAGACGGCTGTGGAGTACGCGCTCACCTTCCTGACAGTAGCAGCATCCAGTGGATGGAATGAACCGGCGCTCATTCTCACCCTGACTATGGAGTCCAATCATCAGGAGAATATCCCATTCAGCACCAGTTCACAAGATCATCCTCGGCCTCCCTTGGCTTCAATGCCATAACCCCATTTCATGGTTGAGGATGTGAATCTCAGACTGGTCACCTGAATGCCGGAGTACCTGCTTCCCTGTACCCTGTGGTTCCACGTCGGTTGAGTCCTTTGGTTGCCTTCAGCCCAACATCCTGGAGGTATACCAGGATCTGAGGGAGGTATTCTCCAAGACCCGGGCCACCTGTCTTCCTCCTCATCGCCCCTGGGACTGTGCCATCGATCTGCTTGCTGACCCTCTGTCTGTGGCTGAGACCCAGGCCATGGAGGATTACATTCAGGAGGCGCTCCAACAGGGGTTCATCTCCACGTCCACTTCTCCTGCATCGGCTGGTTTCTTCTTCGTGGCCAAGAAGAATGGAGTATTACGCCCTTGCATTGATTACAGAGGACTTAATGAAGTTACCAAGAAGTATCGGTACCCCCTCCCATTGGTGCCAACTAGCAGCTCCGTGGGGCCTAGTTCTTAACCAAACCGGACCTGCGGAGTGCCTACAATCTCATCCGCATCCAGGAAGGGGATGAGTGGAAGACGGCATTCAACACAATGTCTGGTCACTACGAGTACTTGGTGATGCCCTTTGGCTTAGCCAAGGCTCTGTCAGTGTTCCAGGCATTCGTCAATGAGGTGTTCAGGGACATGCTCGGACGCCAAGTGATTGTATACATTGAGGACATCTTGATCTGCTCAGTTAATCTGGAGGATCACATCACACACGTTCGAGCAGTCTTGGAACACCTCCTGGCCCATCACTTGTTCGTCAAGGTTGAGAAGTGTCAATTCCATCAGAGGGTGGTCTCCTTCTTGGGTTACCAAATCAGCTCGTAGGGAGTGAAGATGGATGACAAGAAGGTAGATGCAGTCAGGTCAGGGCCAGTCCCAACCACCATTAAAGGGTTACAATGTTTTTTGGGGTTTGCCAACTTCTACCGTCGTTTCATCAGGAATTTCAGCTCTGTTGCCGCTCATCTCACCTCTCTCGAGGCTCCCGTAGGTTGGTGTGGGGTCCAGCAGCCAACGAGGCCTTCCGTCTTCTCAAGGGATGTTTCACCTCCGCCCCAGTGCTGAAACATCCAGATCCCACGATATCCTTTGTGGTGGAGGTGGATGGTTTCGAGGTAGGTGCGGGGGCAGTTTTGTCTCAACGACAGGGGAACCCACAGAAGCTGTACCCATGTGTGTTTTATTCTAAGAAACTGTCCCTTGCAGAGAGGAACTACGACGTTGGCGATCGGGAGCTACTGGCGGTGAAGTTGGCATTAGAGGAGTGGAGACACTGGTTGGAGGGCGCCAAGGAACCATTCGTCATCCTCACTGACCACAGGAACCTGGAGTACATACGGACAGCGAGGAGGCTGAATCCGCACCAAGCAAAGTGGGCCCTTTTCTTCAGAAGGTTTAACTTCACGCTAACCTATAGCCCAGGCTCAAAGAACACCAAGGCTGATGCCTTGTCCCGCCTCTATGATTCGGGAGAGGGCCCTGTCCTGAGTGAGCCTATAATCCCATCCTCCCGAGTCATAGCTCCCGTGGTCTGGAACATAGATGTGGAGATCCGCCAGGCTCTGGAGAGGGAGCCCGCACCCCTGAACTGTCCTCTTGAGCGCACCTACGCTCCCACAGGGATAAGGGATTGGCTGCTGACCTGGGCACACACAGCTGTCGTTGCTGGACATCCAGGTATTTCTCGCACCATCCACTCCATCGCTGAGAAGTACTGGTGGCCCACCTTTGCTCAGGATGTCAGTCGTTATGTAAACTCCTGTTCCGTATGTGCCCAAACCAAGTCTCCCCTGAATGCTCCAGCAGGGAAGCTCCTACCGCTTCCCGTGCCTCAGCGACCCTGGTCTCATCTATCCATTGACTTTGTAACCGATCTCTCCTCCTCTGGATAGATTTTCGAAGTCATGTCATTTAATTCCTCTTCCTGGTCTCCCCACTGCTCTCCAGGTCATGGAGGCAATCTTTCAGCAGATCTTCTCGCATTTGTATTTATTGTGGATCCCCCATTAGCTGCTGCCAAAGCAGCAACTTCTCTTCCTGGGGTCCAGTGAAATTAAGACAGTTTATACAATTTTAAAACATTACAATACATTTCACAACACACTGTGTGCCCTCAGGCCCCTACTCCACCACTACCACATATCTACAGTACTCTGTGTGTGTGCCAATGTTTGTGTTGCTTGTGTTGCATACCCAGAGTGCCAATGTGTGTGCCAATGCTTGTGTTGCATACCCAGAGACCTCTTGTCTCTGGGTATGCATGGGTGTCCAAGCTGTGTGCCAGTAGTTTAGACAGACAGCTCGGTGCATTCAACATGTCAATACCTCTCATAAATAAAAGTAGTGATGAAGTCAATCTCTCCTCCACTTTCAGCCCGGAGAGATTGACATGCATATTATCATTAGCTTTCTGTGTACATGCAAGGGCCAGCCATGCTGCCCTGTTCTGAGCCAATTGCAATTGTCCTTTTTTGTGGCACCTGACCACACAACTGAACAGTATTCAAGGTGCGACAAAACTAGGGCCTGTAGGAACTGCCTTGTTGATAGTGTTGTTAAGAAGCATCGCTTTATTATAGACAGACTTCTCCCCATCTCAGCTACTACGGCATCCATATGTTTTGACCATGACAGTTTACAATCTAGTGTTACTCCAAGTAGTTTAGTCATCTTAACTTGCTCAATTTCCACATTATTTAGTTGATGTTTCGGGTTTAGTGAGTGTGTTCCAAATACAATGCTTTTAGTTTTAGCCCTAAATATTTCTAACTTATTCCTTGCCACCCACTCTGAAACTAACTGCAGCTCTTTGTTGAGTGTTGCAGTCATTTCAGTCACTGTAGTAGCTGACGTGTATAGTGTTGAGTCATCCCCATACATAGAATCTCTGGCTTTACTCAGTCATTGGCATGTCATTAGTAAAAATTGAAAAAAGCAAGGGGCCTAAACAGCTACTCTGGGGAATTCCTGATTCTAACTGGATTATATTTGATAGGCTTCCATTAAAGAACACCCTCTGTGTTCTGTTAGACAAGTAACTCTTTATCCACATTATAGCAGGGGGTGTAAAGCCATAACACAAGTTTTTCCAGCAGCAGACTATGATCAATAATGTCAAAAGCTGCACTGAAGTCTAATAAGACAGCCCCCACAATCATTTTATCATCAATTTCTCTCAGTCAATCATCAGTCATTTGCGTAAGTGCTGTGCTTGTTGAGTGTCCTTTCCTATAAGCATGCTGAAAATCTGTCAATTTGTTTACTGTGAAATAGCATTGTATCTGGTCAAACACAATTTTTTTCCAGAAGTTTACTAAGGGTTGGTAACAGGCTGATTAGTCGGCTATTTGAGCCAGTAAAGGGGACTTTACTATTCTTAGGTAGCGGAATGCCTTTTGCTTCCCTCCAGGCCTGAGGACACACGCTCTCTAGTAGGCTTAAATTGAAGATGTGGCAAATAAGAGTGGCAATATCGTCTGCTATTATTCTCAGTAAATTGTCAGATGTTGATAGACAACAATTTTTTCACCTCTTCCACACTGACTTTACGGAGTTCAAAAGTACAATTCAGTCCAACTGGCAGGTGGAGAGGATGAACCAGGAGCGTTATGGCCTTCCGGAGGACATCGTCTCCGACCGTGGCCCCCAATTCACATCACGAGTATGGAGGGCCTTCATGGAGAAGCTCGGGTCATGGTCAGCCTCCTGGTCGGCGTCGTTCTGCAGCAAGAGCCGCACATCAGGGTGTGGGGGGGGGGGGGGGTACTGTCACATCTGCTCCTCCCTCCGACGTCACTGGAATACTAACCACCGGTCCTGGGAATCATCATTACGTGCCTCTGGCACTCACCGTTATGATTCACACCTGGACCTCATTACCTCCCCTTTATAGGTCCCTTCCTTTTGTTCGTTGCTCAGTTGGTCTTGCACCTGTGTTCATGTTACCGCGCTTCTGTTACGCTGTCTTGTTTCATGTTTGTTGTTTTCATTAAACGTTTTACCTGCACCTGCTTCTTGACTCACGGCGTCATCATTACACTTTGACATCTGCTGATTTAAAAAGGGTTTCATAAATACATTTGATAGCCTAACATGTGCCAAATCTGATTTAGTGTATTTTCATTGGGTAAGCATTACAATAAGCTGCCTCTATATTTGCAGCCGTAGGTGGTAATATCTATCTAGGAGTTGTGAAATAATTCTAATGTTATGGAAAGATTTGAATAGAGAAAGCTGATCCAAGCGCAGCGCTCCTTTTCTTTCCATCCTTTAGTTCTCTGTGTGGTGTTTTGGGAAACGCATGTTACATCTTCTGCTGTTGTAGGAAAGATGGATTGTTAAAACACTTGTTAAAACACCCATCACTATTGGGAAACCGGCCCTGGTACCTTTATACACATGGTTTGGGAATGCCCTTAGGTGTCTATATTCTGGGATGAAGTAGCATCAAACTTGTCCACTGTGTTAAATATTCCTGCATCTCCTTTTATTTTACTTTTTAAATGTTTTTCTGTACTTCATTTATCTTTGTCAGATGCACATTCTTCTATTCTGACCAATTGGAATCTATGCTTCAAGATTGTTTTGATCACGCGGACATGGAAATGTTCCGGGTTGCCTCTGAGAATAGTATCAATGTACACTGAGTAAACAAAACATTAAGAACACCTGCTCTTTCCATGACATAGACTGACCAGGTGAATCCAGGTGAAAGCTATGATCCCTTATTGATGTCACTTGTTAAATCCACTTCATTCAGTGTAGATGAAGAGACGGGTTAAAGAAGGAGTTTAAAGCCTTGAGACAATTGAGACATGGATTGTGTACGTGTGCCATTGAGGGTGAATGGGCAAGACATGGTATGGTAGCAGGTGCTAGGTGTCAAGAACTGCAAGGCTGCTGGGTTTTTCACACAACAGTTTCCTGTGTGTATCAAGAATGGTCCACCACCCAAAGGACATCAAGCCAACTTGACACAACTGTGGGAAGCATTGGAGTCAACATGGGCCAGCATCCCTTTGTAACGCTTTTGACACCTTGTAGAGTCCATGCCCCGACGAATTGAGGGCAAAAGGGAAGGGGGGGTGCAACTCAATATTAGGAAGATGTTCCTAATGTTTTGTATACTCAGTGTATACACTGACTGTGACTGGGTCAATCAGGAAGTGCATAGAACACCACATTTAACCATAGCAAGGTGACTGGGAGAAATGGACTTGCACAAGCAGACCAGCTACGACCTCTGTAAGTCAATCAAAGAGGCAAAACGACAGTACAGGGACAAAGTGGAGTTGCAATTCAACGGTTCAGACATGAGACGTATGTGGCAGGGACTCCAGACAAACACGGATTATAAAGGGAAAGCCAGCCACATCGCGGACACCAACGCCTCGATCCTGGAGGAGCTAAACACCTTCTTCGCCCGCTTCGAGGAAAACAACATCGAGCCACCGACACGAGCCTCAGGCGCTCATGAGGACTGTATGCTCTCTTTCTCCATGATCGACGTGAGTAAGTCATTTAAGCGTATTAACCCTCGCAAGGCTGCCGGCTCAGATGGCATCCCAAGCTGCGTACTCAGAGCATGTGCAGATGTCTGGAGTGTTTACGGACATATTCAATCACTCCATATTCCAGTCAATTGTCTCCACATGCTTCAAGATGTCCACTATTGTTCCTGTACCCAAGAAGGCGGAGGTATCTGAACTAAATGACTATCGCCCTGTAGCACTCTCTTCTGTAATCTTGAAGTGCTTTGAGAGGCTAGTTAGTGACCGTATCAACTCCACCTTACTTGACACCCTAGACCAACTGCAATTCACTTATCGCCCCAACAGATCCACGGATGACGCAATCGCCATTGCACTGCACACTTCCCTATCCCACCTGGACAAGAGAAATGCCTATAAGAATGCTGTTAATCGACTACAGCTCAGCCTTCAACACCATAGTGCCCTCCAAGCTCATCACTAAGCTCCGCTCCCTGGGTCTGTACCCCTCCCTGTGCAACTGGGCCTTGGGCTGACCCCAAGTGGTGAAGGTAGGCAACAACACCTCCACCATGCTGATCCTCAACAAGGGTGACCCACAGGGGTGCATGCTCAGCCCCCTCCTGTACTCCCTGTTCAGCCATGACTGCGTGGCCACGCACGTCTCCAACTCAATCATCAAGTTTGCTGATGACACAACAGTGGTAGGCCTGATTACCAAAAACGATGAGATAGCCTACAGGGAGGAAGTGAGAGCGCTGCAGGAGAAGTGCCAAGAAAATAACTTCTCCCTCAACATGAACAAAACAAAGGAGCTGATCGTGGACTACAGGAGACAGCAGAAAGAGCACGCCCCCATCCATATTGACGGGCCGCAGTGGAGAGGGTAAAAAGATTCAAGTTCCTTGGCATGCAGCAGGCTGAAGAAATTTGTCTTGGTCCCTAAGACCCTCACGAACATCTATAGATGCACCATTGAGAGAATTATGTCAGCTGTATGAACGCTTGGTACCGCAATTGCACTGCCCGCAACTGTAGAGCTCTCCAGAGTGTGCGGTCAACCCAACGTGTCACCGGGGGCACACTGCCTGCCCTCCAGGACATCTACAACACCCAGTGTCACAGGAAGGCCAAGAAGATCATCAAGGACCTCAACCACCCGAGCCATAGCTTGTTCACGCCGCTACCATCTAGAAGGCGGAGACAGTACAGGTGCATCAAAGCTGGGACAGAGAGACTGAGAAACAGCTTCTATCTCCAAGCCATCAGACTGTTAAATAGTCACCACTAGCCAGCCTCCACCCAGTACCCTGTCCTGAACCTTAGTCACTGTTCTAGCTGGCTACCACCCAGTACCTTGCCCTGAACCTTAGTCACTGTTACTAGCCACCTACCACCCGGTACCCTGCCCTGAACCTAAGTCACTGTTCTAGCTGACCTCCACCCAGTACCCTGTCCTGAACCTTAGTCACTGTTCTAGCTGACCTCCACCCAGTACCCTGTCCTGAACCTTAGTCACTGTTCTAGCTGACCTCCACCCAGTACCCTGCCCTGAACTTTAGTCACTGTTCTAGCTGACCTCCACCCAGTACCCTGTCCTGAACCTTAGTCACTGTTCTAGCTGACCTCCACCCGGTACCCTGCCCTGAACCTTAGTCACTGTTCTAGCTGACCTCCACCCAGTACCCTGAACCTTAGTCACTGTTCTAGCTGACCTCCACCCAGTACCCTGCCCTGAACCTTAGTCACTGTTCTAGCTGGCCTCCACCCAGTACCCTGCCCTGAACCTTAGTGACTGTTCTAGCTGACCTCCACCCAGTACCCTGCCCTGAACCTTAGTCACTGTTCTAGCTGGCTACCACCCAGTACCTTGCCCTGAACCTTAGTCACTGTTCTAGCTGCCTACCACCCAGTACCCTGCCCTGAACCTTAGTCACTGTTCTAGTTGACCTCCACCCAGTACCCTGCCCTGAACCTTAGTCACTGTTCTAGCTGGCCTCCACCCAGTACCCTGCCCTGAACCATAGTCACTGTTCTAGCTGACCTCCACCCAGTACCCTGCCCTGAACCTTAGTCACTGTTCTAGCTGACCTCCACCCAGTACCCTGCCCTGAACCTTAGTCACTGTTCTAGCTGGCCTCCACCCAGTACCCTGCCCTGAACCTTAGTCACTGTTCTAGCTGACCTCCACCCAGTACCCTGCCCTGAACCTTAGTCACTGTTCTAGCTGACCTCCACCCAGTACCCTGCCCTGAACCTTAGTCACTGTTCTAGCTGACCTCCACCCAGTACCCTGTCCTGAACCTTAGTCACTGTTCTAGTTGACCTCCACCCAGTACCCTGCCCTGAACCTTAGTCACTGTTCTAGTTGACCTCCACCCAGTACCCTGAACCTTAGTCACTGTTCTAGCTGGCCTCCACCCAGTACCCTGCGCTGAACCTTAGTCACTGTTCTAGCTGACCTCCTCCCAGTACCCTGTCCTGAACCTTAGTCACTGTTCTAGCTGACCTCCACCCAGTACCCTGTCCTGAACCTTAGTCACTGTTCTAGTTGACCTCCACCCAGTACCCTGCCCTGAACCTTAGTCACTGTTCTAGCTGACCTCCACCCAGTACCCTGCCCTGAACCTTAGTCACTGTTCTAGTTGACCTCCACCCAGTACCCTGCCCTGAACCTTAGTCACTGTTCTAGCCGGCTTCCATCTGGTACTCTACCCTGCTGCACCTAAGAGACTGCTGCCCTATGTACATAGAGTCATTGAACACTGGTCACTTTAATAATGTTTACATATTGTTTCACCCACTTTATATGTATATACTGTATTCTAGTCATGGCTCAGCATATATTACTTATTTTTTTGTATTTTTCTGGATTATGTGTGTAATTATTTTTTATTGCTAGGTATTACGGCACTGTTCACTGAACCTGTGAAAACATCTGCTAATCTGTGTTCATGACGAATAAACTTTGATTTGATTTCTTGCTGGCCTAACGGCTGCCAAGAAAATGATTGTAGTACGATGGAAGCCTCAACACTCACTCTTTATCCATCAATGTATACTCACTTTTTTAGTGTAGAAAACATTAGGAAGATAAAGGAGAGGTGACAGATTAAAGAAGGATTTTTAAGCCTTGCGACAATCGAGACATGCATTGTGTATGTGTTCCATTTAGGGTGAATGTGCAAGACAAAAGATTTAAGTGCCTTTGAACGGGGTATGGTAGTAGGTGTCAGGCACACTGGTTTGATTGTGTCAAGAACTGCAACTTTCTTGGGTCTTTCTATAAAGAATGGTCCACTACCTAAAGGACACCCAGCCAACGGCAGGCCAAGGATAAAAAATTGGTAATTGATGAAAAAGGACAAAGGAGGCAGACACGAATTGTGCAGAGCAACAGACAGGCTACATTTAGTCAACTGACAGTCCATTACAACATTGTTTCCCAAAGACCCGTAAAAGAATGCACAACTTGTTGTATCTTGAGACGAATGGGGTATGGCAGCCGACGACCTTACAGAGTTCCACTTATTTCAGCAGAAAACAAGAAACTGCAGAAACTGCAGTTGCCTGGTCTGATGAATCCTGGTTCCTGCTGTTTCACACTGATGGTGAGGACCACGATATGGAGAAAACCACATGAGTACATGCATCCATCATGCCATGTGTCAACATTGCAGGCTGGTGATGGTGGTGTGATGGTGTGGGGTGTGTTTTCATGGCACACATTGGGCCCCTTGATAAAAGTGGATCAGCGTTTGAATGCCACAGGATAGTTGAACATCATTGCCGATCAGATTCATCCCTTCATCGCAGCAGTGTATCCATCTGCAAATAGATTTTTTCAGCAGGATAAAGCCCCATACCACAAGGCTAGGATTGTCCAGGAAAGGTTCCACAAACATGACAGTGAATTCAGCTTAGTGCAGTGGCCTGCCCAGTCACCAGATCTCAATCCAATTGAGCATCTGAGGGATGAGATGGAACAAGCTATTTTCGGAGTAGAGATCCACTACCAGCCAACTCGACACATCTGTGGGAAGCATTGGAGTCAACATGGGCCAGCATCACTGTGGAATGCTTTTGACACCTTGTAGAGTCCATGCCCCAACAAATTGAGGCTGTTCTGAGGGCAAAAGGGGGTGCAATGCAATATTAGGAAGGGGTTCCTAATATTTTGTACAGTCGGTGTCTTGGTGCGTTCATGGAGCTAAAGAAGATACTTTGAATGTGCTGCTTTGAGTTTTTCTTTTTTCTTTTTCTGGTCAATGTGTGTTGATTTAATTTGATCCCTAAAGTCCTCGGGTGGGCTGGGATGGGGATGGGGGAGTGGAGTTGGAACCTAATTGTGTATGTATGTATTCATGTTTGCTGACAGTTATTACTAAATAAAAAACATTTGATCACAAAAGAAGTTCACACAGTACATGCATGAACACACACACGAACACACATGTACACATGTATGAACTCACATGAACATACACACGACAACACAAGTTAGACAGTACATGCAGTATACTGTATGTATGAATACACACACACACAGAAAAGTATGTGTTCTCACCTTTGATCTGGGAGTCATACTCGTATAGACTCCCTCTCTGCATCCTCAGCTTTCCATGTGATGTCATCATGTCTGCCTAGCCCCTGACCTCTAACCCTGTCAATAGATCCTCCAGGTCTCCAATATGAATGTGTCTAAGCAGATGAACATGAGAGAGGAGAGAGAGAGAGAGAGAGAGAGAGAGAGAGAGACAGAGAGAGAGAGAGAGAGAGAGAGATGGAGAGAGACAGAGAGAGAGATGAATAGAGTGGAAGAAGAGAAAGAGCGATACAGAGAGAAAGAAAGAAAAAGAGAGAGAAAGTCAGAGAGAGGAAGCGAGAGAGAGATAAGGAGACTTTATTTTATTTGATTAGGATCTCCTTTAGTCCTCATTTGGACTAATCGTCCAAGAGTCCTTAACGTGATATGGATAGGGGGCAGTATTTTCACGGCCGGATGAAAAAACGTACCCGATTTAAACTGGTTACTACTCTTGGCCAGAAACATTCAAATACAATTTATAATACAATCACATTTTCACATATAACACACTGTTGCAAACAACAGACATAACACACTGCCATATTGACCAGATAAATACTCTGGCAGTCTGAAAAGGTAGATTGGTTCCTTCATCTACCATAGTCCTGCGCATCCGCATCGGGAGACGATGAGTAATCTGAATAATGAAGGTTATGAAGTGCTGTAGGGTTAGGGTTCACACACAAACACAAACACACGCACACACACACCCTGCCACATCCTGTGCTGCTAACAGACAGCTTCACCTTGCCTTTTAGAACCTCTTCCATGGCTAGCTGGAACATCAGTGGATAGGCTATAGATACTGTATATGATATGAAGAGTCTCAGATACGTCTGCTCCAATAGAAATCCCTGATCACGCTATTAAGTAGTGTGACACACACACATATTATGAAGCAGTGTCATGGCGGTGTTGGCTAGCTGAGCTCATGCGCAGAAACATTTGATCATGTCAAATTGCCCAACTGTGCATGTGCACACACAATATATGAAACGAATGAACACACACACACACACACACACACACACACACACACACACACACACACACACACACACACACACACACACACATCGGCACGATTTATATCCACATACACACCATTAAGATATATAGACAAACACACACACACACACACACACACAAGGACACACTCTGAAAATTCTGCACTAACATTACATCATTAATAATCTAACCGTCATATTCCATCCATCATACATCAGCAAACGCAGGGTCAATGCAGTCACACACACACACACACACACACACACACACACACACACACACACACACACACACACACACACACACACACACAAACGCATGCATACAAACAGCATAATACATTAATTGTTCATACATACACACACACAAACTCATACACACGCCTCTGTCACAGCTATAAATAACGCAACCCATGACAGCCGTACCTCACTGTGCAGTCCTGTGTTCTCTCGCTTCTTCTTCCTATCCTCTCTTCTCTTCCGCCTCTCTTCTCCTCCTCCCTCTCTCCTCTATCGCAGAGACCAGTGTGCGGATCAGACAGATTTGTCTCAGCTCAGTTCTCTCCTTTTCCTCCTCCCTCCTCCGTTTTCAAGCACATCCTCAAAACAGCCCTCCCTCAATCTCTTTTTTCTCCCTCCCTCTATCAAACACAGCTCTCTTATATGTCCCTCTTTTTCTCCCTCTCTTTTACACACACAGCCCTCTTCTCTGTCCCCGTCTCATTTTCATCCTCTCTGTCACATACATACTTAGCCCTCCTCCCTGTCTCCCTATCTCTCCCTCTCTCTCTCAAACACACAGCCCCCCCCTTTCACACACACACACAGAGAACTCTCTCTCTCAGTGAATGTCATAACCTAAGCCACACCCCCATCCTCTCCTCTTTCCTCCTCGAGGCCTACTAGAAATACCAGATAGTGTCTTCCCCTCTCAGCCACTCTCTCTCTCTCTCCATCTTCCTTTCCCTCACACCCTCCCTCCCTGTCTATATCGCCCTCCCTCTCCCTCCCCCTCCATCTCTCCCTCCCATTCTCTCGAACTCTCCCTCCATCTCCCTTTCTCATTCTCAGCCATTAAATGTTTTTCTGACGACCTTGTATTGTTTAGCTTAATACAATCACCACCGAACAGCCCCCTGTCTCTCAACACACACGCATGCACGCGCACACACACACATTCACTCACATACATTTAAACACACAGATACACAGAATGTTGCTCACTGTCTACTCTGCATCCTTCATCTCTGCTCAGTCACAGCGGATGTGGTGAGGAGAGAGAACGCTTGTTATAACACATATTTGATACAGAGTCATTTTCAACATAAGTAGCCAACAATGGTTAATTGGCTGATTCAGATTCTCTATTGGCCCATTGCAGGGCAATTTGGTTTCAGCATAATAAAAACAGCAGGCATTTATATTCAGAGAAAAAATATACATAGGTTGCTATACCCCCAAAAAACGTTATACTTATAGAGAAAATAAACATGACATTTTCAATTATAAGGTTCATTAGTGCAAAGAACAGGGGCAGCAGTATCAAAAAACAGGTCACGACATAGGCGAACACTGTATAGATGTGATATGCTTTTGATTAAATTCCAGAACAATAGCATTTTTTGGCGTATTGGCACCACCGGGTGTATATGGAGGGAAACGCTAGCTATAGTGGTATCTGAGGAAACTACAAATCACTATTGCAATGTGGAGAATGTAGTTATGTGATGTCGATGACAAACCCTCAATAAAACCACAACCGAATCCCCGAGACAGTTTTTGGCAGAGGAGGCTGGTGGGGGGTGTTATTGGAGGAGGGGCTCATTATAATGACTGGAAGAGAATGAATGGAACAGAGTCAAACGTGGTTTCCTTATGTTTGATACCATTCAATTTATTAAATTCCAGCCATTACAATGAGTTCGTCCTCCTATAGCTTCTCCCACCAGCCTCCTCTGGTTTGTGATATGTAGTCTTGGGGATTTTACTATAGCCAGGGTAAGTTAAAGAGATTCTCTGGTACTTTTGTATACTTTTTAGCCAGTTGTTCTGAAAGCAACGCTCACAAGCCAAAAATGGTCCCTGAAAATTGCTTACTACGACACGTCATCTCTCTCTCTCTCTCTCTCTCTCTCTCTCTCTCTCTCTTTGTGCATGATGTGCCTCTTGCCAGCTGTCACTCATATGGCGAGGGGCTGAAGCTCATTGGCTGAACTCGAATTGCTAGGGTGCTGGCCCATGTGGGGGAAAATGTAGAGAAAATGGCGCAGCACAGCTTCCAGAAAAACAGTCGCTTTCAAACTAGGGATATTGTGGCTAATTGAGGTAAAACAGTAATTCTGCTCATAGATTATGCATGTATGAACTACACATTGACTGATCCAGCTCAAAGCGGGAGGTTTAAAAAGACTTACTAGTCGCCAAAGTTCCGGAGCATGTCTTTAAGTTAAGTTGTTAAGTAAGTTAAATTGTTAAATAAGAGTTGAGTTGTATTTAGAGTGGTTCAGTGTGAGAGGGAGGTGATGATGATGGGTGTCACCAATGGCAGTGTGACTTTTGTGGCGCTGGTTCACCTCCTGTCTCCTCCTGGGTCTAAAGGGGAAAGGGAACTGTTTTGTGTACATATGCTACATATTAATCTTGTTTGACGATTGGTGGTAGGGTAGTGACAGCTGAGTAACCTGTGTGTGTGTGTGTGTGTGTGTGTGTGTGTGTGTGTGTGTGTGTGTGTGTGTGTGTTCGCACGCGCGCATAGCAGATATTGGTCTCTGACCATGTCATTTAGCTCATTTAAGGCATGTCCCTTTGGCCAATGACATGCTACAACCCTACGCTGCCTGATCAGACAGCTGACACCATGACATCCTGCCCCTGCACACACACACACACACACACACACACACACACGCCTAACAACCTCACCCCCCCCCCCCCCCACGCCGACATACACACACAAAACTGCAACCTCAAGTCAAACCCCTTCACACACTATTCAGACTAGCTCCCCCTTCCTGCCCTGAGGATATCCTGGGTTGCTCAGCCGTTTTGATTGACAGCTGTCACCCCCCATAAACACCTCACAGCAACCGGATTGGCACAACTGGGAGAAGGGGGAAGGGACTGAAGGTTTCACTCTTGTGAATGAATATAGTCAAATACAGTAAAACAACATAAAGCAGTCAAATACAATAAAGAAAATGTATACAGTCAAGTACATGAAAAAAAAATGTATTCAGTCAAATACAGTAAAGAAAATGTATACAGTCAAGTACATGAAAAAAAAATGTATTCAGTCAAATACAGTAAAGAAAAGAAACAGTAACAAAAGAAACTAAAGGAAGCCATAGATTTCACACACCATCCGCTTGCATAACTCAATTCTCACACACGCAAATCTAAAAACAATGGTCGCAATAACTACCATCGACACTCACAGAATTACACAACAGACAGACAAGGCTTGCTCAAACTCTAACCCCACCTGCTCACTTTCTTCTCTGGCTCACTAGTTAATATGGGTGTTTTAGATACAAGACAAACATTTATGGAAAAGTTTTCCTTTGAGAGTCTTTTATTTTGAGTAACCAAACAGTGTAATAACAGTGTAATGATCCTTAACAAGATCGCAACACCTGGGTCCTCTGGTGGTGGCCTATCACCGAATTTATCAGTCTATTAGCCTACATCATTTGACAAATGAAGGATAGGTCGATTGTTGGTACTGTTTGTAGGCTAGCCTACACTGTGTGTACAAAACATTAAGAACACCTGCTCTTTCCATGACATAGACTTACCAGGTGAATCCAGGTGAAAGCTATGATCCCTTATTGAGGTCACTTGTTAAATCAGTGCAGATGAAGGGGAGGAGACAGGTTAAATAAGGATTTTTAAGCCTTGAGACAATTGAGACATGGATTGTGTATGTGTGCTATTCAGAGGGTGAATGGACAAGACAGAATATTTAAGTGCCTTTGAATGGGGTATGGTAGTAGGTAACAGGCGCACCGGTTTGAATGTGTCAAGAACTGCAACACTGCTGGGTTTTTCACGCTCAACAGTTTCCCGTGTGTATCAAGAATGGTCCACCACCCAAAGGACATCCAGCCAACTTGGCACAACTCTGTGACGCATTGAAGTCAACATAGGCCAGCATCCCCATGGAACGCTTTCGACACCTTGTAGAGTCCATGCCCCAACAAATTGAGGCTGTTCTGAGGGCAAAAGGAGGGGTACAAGTACAACTCAATATTACAAGGTGTTCTTCATGATTTGTACAGTGTATATTGTGCAGGGGCAGGGTCAACCAGGGGTTTTCTGGTAGCATGATGTGTCTGGTCATTTCTGGCTGTGTCCAGGAAGGTGACGCCCTGTTGGTGAGGTGACGTGCTCCATTAAATCCATCCTACCAGTATATTCAGTCATTGGTCCTACCACGCTGACCCTGCAGACAGCCACTACGCATGCGCATCCACACTCTTTCCCCCCCCCCCCCCCCCCCCCAAGTCATCTGATACAACAAAACATTCCACTGATAGCCAATCCGCGACTGGCAAGAAAGGCCATAACTGCTACTGGCAAAATATTGACAGTTTCTCCGAAACTCGGGCTTAGTTTTTTGTGTGACCTTGGCTGAGTAACACCAGTAAGGATCGGAAATACTTAGCGCCGAGCTAGGGGGTAGTGAAGTCGGGGAGAGGAGGCGACCGTCCGGACAGGAGAAAAACAAAGATGGCTGTGTAGTTAGAGAGTAGTCCCAGCGAACTGTCTGAACATATCTCTGCTTTTTCCAAAACTGACACTTTCCGGGGACCGGTAGATAGTGAGCTGGCACAGGGGAAAAGACATTAACCGATCTGACGAACCGGGCATTCGCTGAACGTCCGCTCACGCGCTGGCACTGCAAATGAAAGAGAATGAACACCACAAAAACATCTGACGGGGTGTTTTGTTATAGCTAGACAGCGGAGAGAACTGGAGGGTTTTGTGAGCTTGATACCTATAGCCTAGTAGCTAGCTGAATTTCGCTTATCTGCCAACATCGCTAAATATCCATCTACATAAAACGACCATCAAATAATTTAGGATATTCCAGAACGTTACGCGAGGGTTCGGGTATCTAAATTCCAAGCGCGTTATTGCGTAACATTGGCTACAAACAGGCAAGCTATCTAGACAACTCACCCTTAGCTGGGTGGCCTGGTTTTCCCTTGGCTAGCCTGTGAAGTTAAACCTGCCAGCTAGGTAACATTCTGGTGACGGGTAGTTAGCTAACGCCTGGCAATCACCACCACCCACCATGTCCTCGGTGGAAGAGCGGGGGGAGGTGGGCGTCGCGGCCGCTCCAGGCTCCTCCTCAGGCGGCCTGGGGGTTGTGGCGGTGGGGACAGCCCTGGAGGCAGTCGTCGGGGGGCCGTCTATGCAGGAGGAGGTGAGCATCCGGAGAGGAGAGGGGCTCGGTCCCGAGTCAGATCCGGACGAGCCGCCGCCCAAGAAGCGGATGAGACTGCCGGAGGGAGAGTCGGGAAAGCTGGAAGAGAGGCTGTATTCAGTCCTGTGCTGCACTGTATGCCTAGACCTGCCCAAAGCCTCCGTTTATCAGGTAAATACTGTCACAAACACGCCTGTCACTGGCCTACTGACTTTGGCCCTCTTGTCAATGCTAGCCAGCTAGCTAACTTCGTATGAAGTAAGCCTAACTAACATGTCTGTTAGCTAGCTAACTAGGCTGTCGGGCAAGAAGTGGGGGTTGAAGACAGTTTGTAGGCCTACTGAGCACCACCTGTCATGGACTGTAACGATAGGCGAAGAGTTGTAGGGCCCAGGGCCGCAGCCTAGCAGCTACGTTAACTCGGTAAGGAGGGTTAGCCAGAGCTCAGCGCAGTGCAGAGAGATTATCTGATCTATAAATCATCTGGATGGCTAGGTGTCTGAAATGGCTGCCGATTCTATTCAGATTAGCCAACAACAAGACATGAACAGATAAGATGTGTGTATCCCAGGCTGACCCCTAGGAGTTAGGAATAGGCAAACCCCAACACATCAGCATGTAGCACTGAATGAACTGCCTGCCACACCCAGTTTACACCCGTGTCATTACTGTGGTTTGGTACTGAGTAGTATGCCCTCTAACACCTGCTCTCCCCACCCCCAATCACTGGTTTGAAAAGATGGCCATTCACAAACATACACACACCTGTGTGTTTCTCTATACTATGCATTTCTGTACAGCGTATGAACACTGATTTATAAAGAGGACTATCCACAGTATGGACACACCTACATTAACCCTTTCCTCTCTGTTCTATAGTGCACCAACGGTCACCTGATGTGTGCTGGCTGTTTTATCCACCTGCTGGCCGACTCTCGTCTGAAAGAAGAACAGGCCACGTGTCCTAACTGCAGGTCTGTACACACACAGTTTATAAATCCAGTTGAATTGAGTGATTGACTGATTTACGTGACTGTTTTAAGTGTGAGATCAGGAACCGTGTCTCTATAGAAATATAATTAGATTGACTGGTGGATTGATTACCCCCCCCCCCTCTCCCTTTAGGTGTGAGATCAGTAAGTCCCTGTGTTGTAGGAACCTGGCTGTAGAGAAGGCAGTGAGTGAGCTGCCCACAGACTGCCCCTTCTGTCTCAAACAGTTCCCTCGCTCTAGCCTAGAGAGGCACCAGAGAGAGGAGTGCCAAGACAGGTACACAACTCATTGGTATACACACACACACTCTGTTTTTCTATCCTCGTGGGGACCTAAAATGTATTTCCATTCAAAATCCTATTTTACCTAAACCCTACCCCTTACCCAATCCCCCCCTCCCCTCCCCTCCTCTCACAAACACACACACAGAAACGTGATTTGCCTAGGCCTTGGGGAGGGAGGGCGGGCGGGGGGACTGGGAAAATATGACTTGCTGCTCTTCTGAAAAGAAAACAGCTGATCTACTTACTGACCAAACTGATTCCAGGGTGTGTGTGGGTGCCTGTTCTGTTGTTGTTATGACGATCAGACCACCCTGATGCAGGTGTTACTGACAGAACCAGCAGAAATTATACAGCCGGTCCCAAATCACTTCTTACCCCTCCCCCTCGGCCCTAACCCCTCCATGTTTGTAGATCTATAGGGTGATGGGTATAAGCAGTGCAGTGGTGGAGATTGTACCATATTCCTTCCACCTTACAGATCTGTAGAAACTAGGGGTTGGACCAAGGGGCAAGGGTAGGAACCAATTTGGGACTGGCTGATAGAGAGACACAAAATGAATTTGCTTATGGTCTTATTCCTGCTTATGATTGGCCCTAAACTCCCACCTGATATGTTGCCAGGGTGACACAGTGTAAGTACAAGCGGATTGGCTGCCCGTGGAAGGGGCCGTTCCACGAGCTGCCGGCCCACGAGGAGGAGTGCTGCCACCCCACCAAGACTGGCACAGAGCTGATGGGCATCCTGGGGGAGATGGACCAGAGCCACAGCAGAGAACTAACCCTTTACAACTCTATATTCTCCCTGCTCTGTTACGAGAAGATTGGCTTCACAGGTAGGCTAGGTACACAGTACGCACTGTCTTACACACAGTAACTGACTACCAGGACAATCGTTCCTATCCGTCTTGAAGGACCAGTCAAACACATAGAAAACATGGACCTCTCTAATTCATTCCTCCCCTCCCTCTCCCCTGCGCAGAGGTCCAGTTCAGGCCGTACCGCACAGATGACTTTATAACCCGTCTGTACTATGAGACTCCTCGTTTCACCGTGTTGAACCAAACCTGGGTTCTGAAGGCCAGGGTCAACGACTCTGAACGCAACCCTAACCTCTCCTGCAAACGCACCCTTTCCTTCCAGCTCATCCTCAAGAGCAAGGTACACAATCACTGAACTTATGCGCACACACTCACTGACATACTCACACACACTCTCTCTCGCTAACCCTCCTCCTTTCTGTAGGTGAACTCCGCTATAGAGTGTTCCTTCCTGCTGTTGAAAGGTCCGTACGATGACGTGAGGATCAAGCCTGTGATCCACCACCACGCGTTCAGCAACGACACCAACGAGACAGACTACGTCCCTCTGCCCATCACCGACTCTGTGGAGTGTAACAAACTACTGGCAGCCAAGAACATCAACCTTCGACTCTTCATCTTCCAGATCCAGAAATAGACGGGGGGAGGGGGGGGAGGACTGAGAGAGGAGAAGAGAGGACCGAGAGAGGGGTAGAGGAAGGGGGGAGAGAAGACCGAGAGAGGGGTAGAGGAAGGAGAACGAAAGGAGAGAGAGCTTGTTCACCCCCTGAAGTTTGAGATTAAAGTGATACACCACTGAACCACTGATACCTCTTTCACACACACACACACACACACACACACACACACACACACACACACACACACACACACACACACTGATACCTCTTTATACACACACACACACACACACACACACACACACACACACACACACACTGATACCTCTTTATACACACACACACACACCACTTTATCACACACACACACACACACCACTTTATACACACACACACCACTGATACCACTTTATACACACACACACACACACACACACACACACACACACACACACCACTGATACCACTTTATACACACACACACACACACACACACACACACACACCACTGATACCTCTTTACACACACACACACACACACCACTGATACCTCTTTACACACACACACACACACACCACTGATACCTCTTTACACACACACACACCACTGATACCTCTTTACACACACACACACCACTGATACCTCTTTACACACACACACACACCACTGATACCTCTTTACACACACACACACACACACACACACACACACACACACACACACCACTGATACCACTTTATACACACACACACACCACTGATACCACTTTATACACACACACACACCACTGATACCTCTTTACACACACACACACCACTGATACCACTTTACACACACACACACACACACACACACACACACACACACACACACACACACCACTGATACCTCTTTACACACACACACACACACACACACACACACACACACACACACACACCACTGATACCTCTTTCACACACACACACACACACACACACACACACACACACACACACACACACCACTGATACCTCTTTACACAGACACACACACACACCACTGGCTGAAATACTTCTGGGAGTTGGATAACCCTAACTTGGGGTGCTTTCATTGTTGCTATGAAGACAAGGTGGTGTTGCCAGGGGAATTCGTCTGTAGAGACTGACATGGTTGTTCCTATGGAGACAGGGATGTTGCTAGGGGAGAGAGGGTGTTGTTGCTATGGACTCGGTGGTGACACCTGAGCCTAAGGTAGCACATACTGTGCATTCAGAAAGTATTCAGACTCCTTTCTACATTTTGTTACTTTACTGCCTTATTGTAAAATAATTATTCTACACACAATACCCCATAATGACAAAGCAAAAACATGTTTATAAATTTTAGAAAATGTATTATAAATAAAAACTGAAATAGCACATTTACATAAGTATTCAGACCCTTTACTCAGTACTTTGTTGAAGCACCTTTGGCAGCGATTACAGCCTTGAGACTTCTTAGGTATGATGCTACAAGTATGGCACATACTTCTGTATTTGGGGAGTTTCTCCCCGTTCTCTGCAGATCATCTGAAGCTCTGGAGCAGGTTTTCATCAAGGATCTCTCTCTGTACTTTGCTCTGTTCATCTTTCCCTCGATCCTGACTAATCTCCCAATCCCTGCCACTGATGGTGCCAAGTTTCCTCCAGATGTGACTCTTGGCATTCAGGCCAAAGAGTTCAATTTTGGTTTCATCGGACCAGAGAATCTTGTTTCTCAAGGTCTGAGTCCTTTAGGCAAATGGGCTGTTATGTGCCTTTTCATGAGCAGTGGCTTCTGTCTGACCACTCTACCATAAATGCCTGATCGGTGGAGTGCTGCAGAGATGGTTGTCCTTCTGGAAGGTTCTCCCATCTCCACAGAGGAACTCTGGAGCTCTGTCAGAGTGACCATCGGGTTCTTGGTCACCTCCCTGAACAAGGCCCTTCTCCCCAGATTGCTCTGTTTGGCTGGGCGGCCAGCTCTAGGAAGAGTCTTGGTGGTTCCAAACTTCTTCCATTTAAGAATGATGGAGGCCACTGTGTTCTTGGAGACCTTCAATGTTGCAGAAATGTTTTGGTTCCCTTCCCCAGATCTGTGCCTCGTCACAACCCTGTCTCGGAGCTCTACGGACAATTCCTTTGACCTCATGGCTTGGTTTTTGCTCTGACATGCACTGTGAACTGTGGGAACTTATATAGACAGGTGTGTGCCTTTCCAAATCATGTCCAATCAATTGAATTTACCACAGGTGGACTCCAATCAAGTTGTAGAAACATCTCAAGGATGGTCAATGGAAACAGGATGCACCTGAGCTCAATTTTGAGTCTCATAGCAAAGGGTCTGAATATTTATGTAATAAGGTATTATAAAAAAAAAAATGCAAACATTTAAAAAACCTGTTTTCAGTTTTGTCATTTTGGGGTATTGTTTGTAGATTGATGAGGACATTTTTTCAATTAATCCATTTTAGAATAAGGACATAACAAAATGTTTAAAAAAATCAAGGGGTCTGAATACTTTCCGAATGCATTGTACCAACTAAAGCAGGATTGTGTGTGTGTGTGTGTGTGTGTGTGTCCCTGTCCGTGTGTGTGCGTGTGCGCGAGTGTGTTTGTTTGTGTGTGTGCGCGTGTTCCAAAGATGTGAATGTGAGTTTTGAATTCTGTTGACCACTCAGTTAGTCTGTCCAATGGAGAGGTAAAGGGTGTGTGTCTTTGAGCCACCTGTATGCACGCACACACACTCACTTGCTCCCTGACCTGCTCCTAGTCTGTGTGTTAAGGACAGGTGTTCATTTTGTATCTGAGAGCAGCCAAGACCAGAGCCAAGATGGAGAGTTGTTCTGCATGCTCCTTTTTAGTTAGCCCTTTAAACATTAGTTGTGATTTATATATTAACGTTATAAGCTAACTTATACCAATTCATATTTCCTTTTAACCCTGAATATTGAAATACCTGTGAATTTTTCCTTTTTAGTTCGGTGTGTGTGTGTGTGTGTGTGTGTGTGTGTGTGTGTGTGTGGACAGATACATTTTGGGCCCAAGTGAACACATCCCTATAAACACACTTGCACACATGTGGACTCCTCCCTCTGCTCTGGTTGGTCTGTACTAGAGACCTGCTAGAATTGGAGAACCCCAGCTTGCTCTGAGAGAGGGGAAGCCCAGCTAGTGTGACAGACTGGGTTTGAACCCAGTTTGTCTGTGTGCCACGAGACTGTGTTGGTCCTCTGAGCTGAAGTGTAGGCATTAGCTTGGGGAGGTACCCCAAGTCTTCAAGTCTCAGATAAGGTTATTGGCGATGGGAGGGTGGTTAATCTCAGAGAGAGGGAAAATATAACCTGAACGGTCCACCAGCTCAACCTTGAGGACTAGACCATGACTCTGGTTCTAAAGGGTTCTCCCCTTTGGGGCAGTGTGTGTGAGTGCATTACTATGGCGACGTGTTTAGAGCGTTAGACTTACTTGAATGACGCTATGATGACGATTGACGTTACTAAAAGTAGAATCTACTGTGATAGGTCAGGAGTAGAGACAGATCTATCTAGGTTGAGTATTTCTATAGATCTGTCTCACCTCCAGGCCTATCTAGGTCTTGTATTCTGTGTTTTAATGCTTTTTGTCTCTATACCAATAGACTCACTGACTCATCTCACTATGGCTGCCTTTTTATTAAAGATCATGGAAACTGAAAAATACATTCCTCCTGTGAGTGCGTGCGTGCGTGCGTGTTTGTGTGTGTGTGTGTGTGCTTGCGCGTGTGTGAGAGTTATCCAAATTGTTAACTGATGAAACCAGTCACAATTTAATTTTATTTATTTCACCTTTATTTAACCAGGTAGGCAAGTTGAGAACAAGTTCTCATTTACAATTGCGACCTGGCCAAGATAAAGCAAAGCAGTTCGACACATACAACAACACAGAGTTACACATGGAGTAAAACAAACATACAGTCAATAATACAGTAGAAAAATAAGTCTATATACAATGTGAGCAAATGAGGTGAGATAAGGGAGGTAAAGGCAAAAAAGGCCATGGTGGCAAAGTAAATACAATATAGCAAGTAAAACACTGGAATGGTAGATTTGCAGTGGAAGAAAGTGCAAAGTAGAAATAGAAATAATGGGGTTGCAAAGGAACAAAATAAATAAATACAGTAGGGGAAGAGGTAGTTGTTTGGGCTAAATTATAGATGGGCTATGTACAGGTGCAGTGATATGTGAGCTGCTCTGACAGCTGGTGCTTAAAGCTAGTGAGGGAGATGTGTTTCCAGTTTCAGAGATTTTTGTAGTTCGTTCCAGTCATTGGCAGCAGAGAACTGGAAGGAGAGATTGCCAAATGAGGAATTGGCTTTGGGGGTGACCAGAGAGATATACCTGCTGGAGCGCGTGCTACAGGTGGGTGCTGCTATGGTGACCAGTGAGCGGAGATAAGTGGGGACTTTACCTAGCAGGATCTTGTAGATGACCTGGAGCCAGTGGGTTTGGTGACGAGAGCGTACAGGTCGCAGTGGTGGGTAGTATATGGGGCTTTGGTGACAAAACGGATGGCACTGTGATGGACTACATCCAGTTTATTGAGTAGAGTGTTGGAGGCTATTTTGTAAATGACATCGCTGAAGTCAAGGATCGGTAGGATGGTCAGTTTTATGAGGGTATGTTTGGCAGGATGAGTGAAGGAGGCTTTGTTGCGAAATAGGAAGCCGATTCTAGATTTAGTTTTGGATTGGAGATGTTTAATGTGAGTCTGGAAGGAGAGTTTACAGTCTAACCAGACACCTAGGTATTTGTAGTTGTCCACATATTCTAAGTCAGAACCGTCCAGAGTAGTGATGCTGGACGGGTGGGCAGACATGGGCAGCGATCGGTTGAAGAGCATGCACTTAGTTTTACTTGTATTTAAGAGCAGTTGGAGGCCACGGAAGGAGTGTTGTATGGCATTGTTGCTCGTCTGGAGGGTTGTTAACACAGTGTCCAAAGAAGGGCCAGAAGTATACAGAATGGTGTCGTCTGCGTAGAGGTGGATCAGAGAATCACCAGCAGCAAGAGCGATATCATTGATGTATACAGAGAAAAGAGTCGGCCCAAGAATTGAACCCTGTGGCACCCCCATAGAGACTGCCAGAGGCCCGGACAACAGGCCCTCCGATTTGACACCTTGAACTCTATCAGAGAAGTAGTTGGTGAACCAGGTGAGGCAATCATTTGAGAAACCAAGGCTATTGAGTCTGCCGATGAGGATGTGGTGATTGACAAGAGTCGAAAGCCTTGGCCAGGTCAATGAATACGGCAGCACAGTATTGTTTCTTATCGATGGCGGTTACGATATCGTTTAGGACCTTGAGCGTGGCTGAGGTGCACCCATGACCAGCTCTGAAACCAGATTGCATAGCGGAGAAGGTGCGGTGGGATTCGAGTGAGGATGATAACCCCTTTGGTCGGTCACGTATACTAAGTTTTGCTTTGCTTACTTCAATACTGTGATGTGTATTATGTCCTTTTATGGAAATAGATGGCAGTGTTTGTGTTCCTGGGTCACTTCCTGGCCTATACTCACCAATGCCGACTGGCCACCTGTAGGGTGCCATGAAGCAAAATTGCCAAGCAGACAGCTCACATCCCTTTGCATTTTGAAAGACGGGGGGGGAGGGGAGTTGTGAGGTGTCTCCCCCGCACTGACAGAAGCCAGGCAGAACGTGTGTGTGTTTTATCAATTTGTGTTTGTCTCATCATTGACCATGTTGCATCAGTAAAGGTTTGTGTGTGGTGAGAGAGAGAGTTAGTGATGGAGACCATGAAAGTGAGTGAGGGAGAGAAAGACAGCTAGATACTGATCAGAAAGGGTGAACAAAAAAATTGCCACATACGAAATGTCTTAGAGTGGTTTTGTCTTTTTTAAAACCTTACATCACTCTTTTCCTTTCTGCAAAAGAGACAGCAGTGGTTATGGTAGTGGGTGTCCTCATCTACTACAGATGTACAGAGCCTACTGTCCCCCAACCACTAACTCCTCGACTGACCCTTAAGAGTGAAGACAAGACTTTGGAGACAGGACCACAAGAGAAGGTGTAAATATACTGAAATATATATATAAACCCAACATGCATCAATTTCACTGAGTTAATTCATAAGGAAATCCATCAATTGAAATAAATGCATTAGGCCCTAATCTAGGGATTTCATGACTGGAAATACAGATATGCATCTGTTGGTCACAGATACCTTAAAAGGTAGGGGCGTATATCAGAAAACCAGTCAGTATCTGGTGAGACCACCATTTGCCTCATGCAGCGCGACACATCTTCTTCGCATAGAGTTGATCAGGCTGTGGCCTGTGGAATGTTGTCCCCCTCCTCTTCAACAGCTGTGAAGTTGCTTCATATTGGCAGGAACTGAAAGACGCTGTCGTACAAGTCAATCCTGAGCATCCCAAACATGCTCAACGGGTGACATGTCTGGTGAGTATGCGGGCCATGGAAGAACTGGGACATTTTCAGCTTCCAGGAATTGTTTATAAATCCTTGTGACATGGGGCTGTGCATTATCATGCTAAAAAATGAGGTGATGCTGCGGATGAATGGCACGAAAATGGGCCTCAAGATCTCAAATTGGCATCAATAAAATGCAATTGTGAATAAATGTGTGCACAAAATTTGAGAGATATATGGAAAATATCTGAGATCTTTTACATGATGCATTTTATATTTTAATAAGTGTAGGACTATTGTTATAGATTGCTCTCTGTGAATTACATTCTGGATCTATCAAATGTAAAAATAAATAAAAAACATCCATTCAACAATTTAATAATTGATTGTATCACAATGGTAACAATGTCAGCAGAGTGTAGATTAGAAAATCTGATCAAATACTCAATGTGAAAGAGACCACAGCCGTTAGAAAGGTGACCTGTCAAATCAGCCACATCAGTTTATTCTGCTCAAACACTACAATACATATATAGAATCATTTCATATCCATACAAAACTCAACTGGAGTATATCAATTATGCTTTTAAATCAGTACAGTACCTCTGATACAGCTTTGGCACAATACATTGCCTGTGGTATACTGTGTGTGTGTGTAACAGTTTGAACACTGGTTGCATCTCAATCTGAACACAGTCCAGTGGGGTTGTGCAAGTAGAGGTGGGGGGGAAGGGAGGTCAAGTGTATATATGTGTGGGGGTTATGTAAGTTTAGGTTGGGTGGGGGCGCGTGTGTCAGTATTTGCCCGCCCACCCCTGGCTGCTGATGTTGCTACAGCTGGAGGCATGGCAGCCGGTGTGTAGAGGGGGTATGGGACCAGGGGGACAGGTTGGAGATACCATGCAGCAGTAACCCCCCTCACCCTGCGACATGAGACCAGTCTGGGGGTACGATACCCCCACACCACCCTGCGGGAGAAAGAGAGAGGGAGAGATTCAATTTAGGCACAGATTTTATTAGTAGCCTGACAACACTGTAACTTTAATTCAACACTGAGGAATTACTGGGGCCAGTTTATTAGGTACACCCATCTAGTACCAGGTCGGACCCCCCTTTGCCTCCAGAACAGCCGGAATTCTTCAAGGCATGGAAATGTTGCTCATTTGGTATAATATATTCCATTTAGCAGACACTTTTATCCAAAGCGACTTACAGTCATGTGTGCATACATTTTACATTCCCCACAACATTACATCACCGCCACCAGCCTGTACCGTTGTCACCAGGCAGGATGGGGCCATGGACTCATGCTGCTTACGCCAAATCCTGACTCTGCCATCGGCATGACGCAACAGAAACCGGGATTCGTTGAACCAGGCAATGTTTTTCCACTCCTCAATTGTCCAGTTGGTGTTGGCGTGCCCACTGGAGCCTCTTCTTGTTGTTATCTGATAGGAGTAGAACCTGGTGTGGTCGTCTGCTGCAATAGGCAATCCGTGACAAGGTCTGACAAGTTGTGCGTTTCGAGGTGCCGTTTTACACACCACTGTTGTACTCTCATCAAGGAGCTGTTTTCGCCCACAGGACTGCCGCTGACCGGATGTCTGGCACCGACGATCATTCCATGCTCAAAATCACTTGGGTCACTCGTTTTGCCCATTCTAACGTTCAGTCAAACAGTAACTGAATGCTTCGATGCCTGTCTGCCTGCTTTATATAGCAAGCCACGGCTACGTGACTCACTGTAGGAGCTCACCATTTCTGTGAACAGGAATGGCCACTAAGTATATGACACTGTGGTTGTCATAGTTACCTGTGTTACACCACATGGGTGGGAGGAGCCAGGTGGATAAGAACCCAGCAATCTTTGGGCTTGGCTCTGAGGCAGCTGCAAACCCATCATCCCCTGGTAGCTCTGCTGCTGATTGGCTACGACAGGAGAGTAACCTACAAATACACACAGAGACAGATAAACGCCCAGCAGATTATTCATAAAACATCAATCAATTGCTTGTTTGTTTAAAGCTAATTCAAAGCTGTATCATTTGCTGTAATATCTGACAAATGGAGGACTAGCAGCAAATCAGAATCTCTCTGTAGAGTAGAAGCAGCAGGAAAAGAGACCGGTTCACTGTGAGACCTCAGACTACATCTCTTACAGTGTATCGGCCCCCTCCCTACTGCCCACACACACACACACACACACACACACACACACACACACACACACACACACACACACACACACACACACACACACACACACACACACACACACACACACACACACACACACACACACACACACACACACACACACACACACACACACACACACACACACACACACACACACACACACACACACACGTACCTGTAGGCTGTATGGCCTGGGTAGGTGTGGCAGGTCTTTGGGGTGCTGAGGTAGGATACTGAGTGGTAGAGTAGTAATACACAGGTACCTACAGTACAGAGTTCAACATCAAGTCAACACATGGTCCTATTCTACCATTCTATTGTGACTGTGTTGTGTTATTCCTACCTACATGGTCCTATTCTACCATTCTATTGTGACTGTGTTGTGTTATTCCTACCTACATGGTACTATTCTACCATTCTATTGTGACTGTGTTGTGTTATTCCTACCTACATGGTCCTATTCTACCATTCTATTGTGACTGTGTTGTGTTATTCCTACCTGAGTTGGAGGGGGTTGGCAGTAGCTGGGGGGGTTGTGAGGAGGGGGAGGGGCCGTATAGACATAACTCTGTGTGGGAGAGGCTAAGGGAGGGTATAGAGACGGAGTTTCCCCCAATGGCTGACAGCTCACAGTCATGTGACCAAACTGGGACGACAGGTCCTCGCTCTGAGGACCACAGAGAGCACGTTAACAAAGACACGCAGACAGACACAATACATTTATACTGTTCATGCATACACTGTTATATCCACAAAAACAAACATGCATGAACAAACTTAGTACCGGAGAGTATTGCAACTGCTGGGGAGGGTAAGAGACGGATGAATATTGAACCACCTGAGAGAAAGAGAGAGAAAGCGTTGTTATTGCCAGTCTTCTATTACAAAAACGGGCTCCGTTTATTGCTATTATTGACACGGCTGGAACACAATTTGGCCAATCGGGTTGTGTGGCCAGAACTGTTTATACATTTAGTATAACTAATGAATAGGTAGATTATTGTATTTGTATGCAAATTCTATTTGGTTACTGTGCAATCAGTGTTGTACCTGAGGGACTGTGTGGCCAGCCATTGGCTGCTGCGGCAGAGGGGCCTGCTGCTGAGGCTGGCTTCTTGTTGGCTGCTGGGGGTCGGGGGGGTTGTAGATGGCAGGAGTTCCGTCTGGGTTCAAGAAGGGCTGGCCTGGGGTTAGAGGTCAAGGTTAAACTCACAATTCCCTTTTCACATATACATGTATGTGTGTATGTATGTATGTATGTGTGCATGTATGTATGTGTGTATGTATGTATGTGTGTGTGTGTACCTGTATGTGGGTTCAGTAATATACTTCCTGGTGGAATCCCGTTCTCCATGGGCACCGTGAGGTAGTTGGAGCCTGTGGTGGGGGCATGGTCATCTAGGAGAGAGAGATACGGAGAGACAGATGACAGATGAGGAGGAGAGAAGGTAGGAAAGGGAGAGAGGAGGAGAGAAGGTGGGAAAGGGAGAGAGGAGAGAGGAGGAGAGAAGGTGGGAAAGGGAGAGAGGAGAGAGGAGGAGAGAAGGAGGTAAAGGGAGAGAAGGGAGAAATAGAGAGAAGGTAGACATTAAAGTACAGATGAGGAGGTAAAGGGAGAGAGGAGGAGAGAAGGAGGTAAAGGGAGAGAAGGGAGAAATAGAGAGAAGGTAGACATTAAAGTACAGATGAGGAGGTAAAGGGAGAGAGGAGGAGAGAAGGAGGTAAAGGGAGAGAAGGGAGAAATAGAGAGAAGGTAGACATTAAAGTACAGATGAGGAGGTAAAGGGAGAGAGGAGGAGAGAAGGAGGTAAAGGGAGAGAAGGGAGAAATAGAGAGCAGGTAGACATTAAAGCACATGGAAAAGGATCAGGATCGTAGTTCAATTAAATTAGATTGTCTTCTCTACCTCGTGCGTCCCAGCTGTGATTGGCTGGTCGGGCCTTGGGGGTGGGGTTTGGCCTCTGATAGGCAGAGTCTGAGTCTGTGCTGCTCCAGGGTCGGGGGTCGTTGCTATAGCGACCGGAGTCAGTGCTGCTCCAGTTACTATAGCGACTGTAGTCAGTCTCCGTGCTGCTCTGTCGGCTTGAGCCCGAGTTACCCCTGGTACCCCTGAAGGACACACAGACCAGCAACTGATTTAGAATGTAAACTGGTCATTAAAGGCCCGGTAGTGTGTTCAGCTAAACGCTACTGGTACGGTCAAGATTCAGTACCACTCGGCCACCAGTCGAGAGCACACTCACCTAAAGAGCTGCCTTCTCTGGGTCGCAGCATGGGGGCTACCATCCTCTATAGACCTGCAATAACAACACACAATCAGTTATTCATCACAATGTTATTACAACCGTCCATTGAGGAACATAAAAAAAAAACGTCAACCCAACTTTATTTACGTCTAACATAAAAACAATATTACCTGGTCTCCTGGGGACAGGCAGGCTGTGGAAGACAGAAGAAAGAATAAGATATGAGAGAGAGAGAGAGAGAGTGTGTGTGTGTGTGTGTGTGTGTGTGTGTGTGTGTGTGTGTGTGTGTGTGTGTGTGTATGTGTGTGTGTGTGTGTGTGTGTGTGTGTGTGTGTGTGTGTGTGTGTGTGTGTGTGTACCTCCTGGTTGAATATCCTTTCTCTAGCTCTCTGGTACTCCTCCTCTCTCTCTTCCATTGATTTGCTCCGCCTCTCCTCGCGGAGTGGGTGGAGCCTCGCCTGGTGGGGGCAGGATAAGAACACAACATCTGAAAATCTGGAACTCTGACAAGGACCTCTAAAAGCTGTCCAAATATGCAAGCTTATATAATGCTTACATGACAGACAGACAAGACAAGACAAGACAGAGCGAGAGAGCTACGTACCTGGTTGTCTTCTGCGTTGTCTCTCTTCAGTATGGTTCTCCACTGAGTCTCCTCTCCTCTCTCCTCCTGGACATAGTCCATAAACCTCTGCTCTGGTCTACACACATACAGAAATATAGAATAATACAACAACAATAATATGTCCTTTAGCAGACACGTTTATGTCCAAAGCGACTTATAGTAGTGAGGACACACGTTATTGTATGGGTGTCCCCAGCGGGAATCAAACCCACGATCCTGTTGTTGCAAGCGTACTGATATACCACAGAGAAGAGAGAGTTACCTACATGCGTGTGTTACTGGTGCTATTGATGATGACAGATTTGCCAGTCTGGTCCACATTGTGTTCCATGCCAAAGTAGGCTGCTACCCGGTGGACCAACATACGATGGTAGGAAGACATGTGAGGGAATTTCTTATAGGGACTGAGAGAGAGAGAGAGAAGATGGGAGGGGATGACAGTCCTGCTTAGACAACACATTGAAGTAAATACAGTAAATAATATTTGCATAAAAAAAAAATGATGGCCACACACACACACACACACACACACACACACACACACACACACACACACACACACACACACACACACACACACACACACACACACACACACACACACACACACACACACACACACACACACACACACACATACCCGTTGTCTGTGATGAAGTCGATCATGTCCTGCTCCAGCTTCAACAGCATCATCCTGTCCCTGAAAGATGACAACACCATGACGTCATATTATTACCATGACATCATTGCCAGCTAAGCAGTTACACACACACACACAGAGTTGTTTGTACCTGGGGTTGCTGTTCAGGGTGGTGATGATAAACTGGTGCAGGTCAATCCCTGTAGAGTCTGTGTATTCCTGACTGGTGTCTGAGATAATTAGCGTGGGCACGTTTGGCTCTTTGCTCTGCTCTTCCTCCTCGTTGTCATGGCAACCTGGCAGCATGGTGACTTCAACAGAGCTCTAAAACATCAAACATCACATGATGTGTGTGTGTGTTGTGCATGTGTGTTGTATGTGTGTGTGTTGTATGTGTGTGTGTTGTGCGCATGTTTTGTGTCTGTGTGTGTGTTGTGCGTGCGTGTTTTGTGTGTGTGTGAGTGTGTGTTACCTGGCTATCTTGGGTGGTGTCAGGAGAGGATGGTGGGAGTGACTCCTCACACACAGCCATGCTCCTCACCAACCTGCCTTTGGCCTGAAACAAGCAACAACATTAACCAATGAAATAGCCTCAGAAGTGCAAACCCTGCCCACCCGGGGCTAAATCAAGTCTGACACAGCGTACATACACAACAGTGATATATATGGCTCTACATAGGTGTGTGACAGAAACAGACTCTACCTTGGTTCTCTTCCTGGCTGGTTGCCCCTGGTTACTGACGGGTTTCTGTGGGACAAAATGTGACAAATCATCACACAGTGACATCACATGGCATTCCTCAGGGACCACCAGTCATGTCACCTATCGGATCTATAATAACAACACCCCATTCAGTCGCAAGTCTTACCTGCTGCTCCACCTTTCTGTTGTCATGGTGACACTCATCCTCTGTGGCAAGGGGGGGTGAGGATGGCAGAGCGGAGGGGCATAACTCGTTACATGACCTCAGCCCTGAGGATTCTGGGACGATCGCTTCAGACATCCTCTCTGAAAACTTCAAAACACACACATCAGTTACTGATATAAACATACACACCTACTTAATGTCACTTGCAGATCCCATAGAACGGCTTTTACATATGCTGCCTCTCTCTGACCTCCTTCCCCCTGTTCAACACACTCCATGGCTGCCTGGTTGGGTCTAAGGGTGTGTGCATGAGCGTGTGTGTACATAGTAAATGTGTGTGCGCAGTGAGTGTATGCGTAACGTGTGTATTCTTAGGCTTTTCTTAGTAACAGCAGCTGTGGGAGACATCATCCGATCTGCCGGCAGCAATATTCCCAGAATTCCGAGCTGAGCTCCTGATCCCACTGGTGGGAAAAACCACATTCCGGCCAGCGCTCCAACCCCTTGGACAGGAACACTTATTCCTGTAACACCACAGTGTCATAGGGAACACTTATTCCTGTAACACCACAGGGTCATAGAGGACACTTATTCCTGTAACACCACAGGGTCATAGGGAACACTTATTCCTGTAACACCACAGGGTCATAGAGGACACTTATTCCTGTAACACCACAGGGTCATAGGGAACACTTATTCCTGTAACACCACAGGGTCATAGGGAACACTTATTCCTGTAACACCACAGTGTCATAGGGAACACTTATTCCTGTAACACCACAGGGTCATAGAGGACACTTATTCCTGTAACACCACAGGGTCATAGGGAACACTTATTCCTGTAACACCACAGGGTCATAGGGAACACGTATTCCTGTAACACCACAGGGTCGTAGGGGACACTTATGCCTGTAACACCAGTGTCATAAGGGTAATTTATTTATGGAATACCACGCTATTAGAGTTATGATTACTAATGTTGAGTCTAAAGCAGTTTGTCTAATAAATAGTTTGGGCAGACGTGGTCTGCGTTTCAAATGGCACCCATTTCCTTATGTAGTGTCTGGTCCAAAGTAGTGCACTGCATAGGAAATAGAGGTGCCATTTGGGACACAGCCATGGCTACAAAGAAAGTGTATTATATAGATCCAGAAAGAGGGGTAAAGAGATTTAGGGATATGGACAGAGAGAGATGGGAGAGAGAAAGGATACAGAAAAAGATGGGGAGAAACAGTGATGAAAAGAGAGATCAGAGAGAAAGCTCAAAAAGAGGGATGGAAAAGAGGGTAGGGAAAGTGTAGAATCAGCAGGAAGAGGAGAGTGGAGCATATGGCTGCTGGGTTGAACTGATCACCGTGGTAACAGAGCTTTATGGGAGGCTTTAAGGAGGAGAGAGAGGAGAGTTTTAGCTGAACACTGCAGAAACTGTGACACGCTTGTTGGAGTGTGACAGATGGAGGCGGGACACAGGGACCTGTGTGTGTGTGTTTAGGCCTGTGCACCATCATTCATCTGCTGATCCAACTGCCCCTGTGCCCGAGGAGAGAAAAGGTTACTTACCAGTTCTTCACCTGCAGAAAAAAGTGGTTTTGCACCCATATCGAGTAGCCTACTAAACTATACTGAACAAAAATATAAACGCAACAATTTCAATTTTATTACTGACTTACAGTTCATATAAGGAAATCAGTCAATTGAAATAAATTAGGCCATAATCTATGGATTTCACGACTGGGCAGGGGCACAGCCATGGGTGAGCCTGGGAGGGCATAGACCCACCCACTTGGGAGCCAGGACCAGCCAATCTAAGTTTTTTTCCCCACAAAAGGGCTTTATTACAGACAGAAATATTCCTCAGTTTCATCAGCTGTCCGGGTGGCTGGTCTCAGACTAAGCCGGATGTGGAGGTCCTGGGCTGGCGTGGTTACACGTGGTTGGCGGTTGTGAGGCTGGTTGGACAAACTGCCAAATTCTCTCAAATTATGTTGGAGGCGGCTTATGGTAGAGAAATGAACATTCAATTCTCTGGCAACAGCTCTGGTGGACATTCCTGCAGTCAGCATGCCATTTGCACGCTCCCGCAAAACTTGAGACAATTGTGGCATTGTTGTGTGAACATTTTAGAGTGGCCTTTTATTGTCCCCAGCACAAGGTGGACCTGTGTAATAATCATGCCGTTTAATCAGCTTCTTGATATGCCACACCTGTAAGGGGGATGGATTATCGTGGCAAAGGAGAAATGCTCACTAACAGGGACGTAAACAAATTTATGCACAACATTTGAGAGAAATAAGATTTTTGTTTGTATGGAACATTTCGGGGATCTTTTATTTCAGCTCATGAAACATGGGACCAACACTACATGTTGCATTAATATTTTTGTTCAGTGTAGTTCTGGGGGGAAAAAGTAAAAAAATCTGTATAATGTTGTGTCCGACCCTGTACGGCCAACCCGAGACTGGAACCTTACAACAACAACAACACTTGGTACCTGCAGTGGGCTAACCTCTGGTCAACCAGAGTCATGGTTGACTGGGGGCCACACGTGTACATACAGTGCACTCAAAGTATTCAGGCCCCTTGACTTTTTCCACATTTTTATTACATTACAGCCTTATTCTAAAATAGTTTTTTTCTTCATTAGTGTACACACACACAATACTCCATAATGACAAAGCACAAACAGGTTTTTAGAATTTTTTGCAAATGTAAAAAAATTAACATTTACATAAGTATTCAGACCCTTTACTCAGTACTTTGGTGAAACACCTTTGGCAGCAATTACAACCTTGATTCTTCTTGGGTATGACGCTACAAGCCTGGGACACCTGTGTTTGGGGAGTTTCTCCCATTCTTCTCTACAGCTCCTCTCAAGCTCTGTCAGGTTGGATGGGGAGCGTCGCTGCACAGCTATTTTCAGGTCTCTCCAGAGATGTTCGATCAGGTTCAAGTCCGGGCTCTGGCTGGGCCACTCAAGGACATTCAGACTTGTCCCGAAGCCACTCCTGTGTTATCTTGGCTGTGTGCTTAGGGTTGTTGTCCTGTAGGAAGGTGAACCTTCACCCCAATCTGAGGTCCTAAGCGCTCTGGAGCAGGTTTTCATCAAGGACCTCTCTGTACTTTGCTCCGTTCATCTTTCCCTCGATCCTGACTAGTCTCCCAGTCCCTGCCGCTGAAAAACAGCCCCACAGCATGATGTGGCCACCACCATGCTTCACCATAGGGATGGTGCTAGGTTTCCTCCAGACGTGACACTTGGCATTCAGGCCTAAGACTTCAATCTTGGTTTCATCAGACCTTCCTAGAGCCAGCTCTAGGAAGAATCTTGGTAGTTTCAAACTTCTCCCATTTAAGAATGATGGAGGCCACTGTGTTCTTGGGGACCTTCAATGCTGCAGAAATGTTTTGGTTCCCTTCCCCAGATCTGTGCCTTGACACAATACTGTCTCGGCACTCTACAGACAATTCCTTCGACCTCATTGCTTGGTTTTTGCTCTGATTGTGGGAACTTATATAGACAGGTGTGTGCCTTTCCAAATCATGTCCAATCAATTGAATTTACCACAGGGGGACTCCAATCAAGTTGTAAAAACAGGATGATCAATGGTAACAGGATGCACCTGTGCTCAATTTCTAGTGTCATAGCAAAGGGTCTGAATACTTATGTAAATAAGGTATTTGTTTTTTATTTGTAATACATTTGCAAACATTTCAAAAAACTTGTTTTCCCTTTGTCATTATGAGGTATTGAGTGTAGATTGATGAGGGAAAACATTTATTTAATCCATTTTAGAATAAGGCTGTAACGTAACAAAATGAGGAAAAAGTCAAGGGGTCTGAATACTTTATGAATGCACTGTATGTGTATGTGTATATCATATTTCTCTGTAGAATCCACTTGACCCACTGAGACAGAGCTGATATAACCATAGTGGCCAGTCAAGCTACTATTCAGGGTGTGTGTGTGTGGCATTCCTGTGCCCTGGCTGAGCTAAGACACATGATATTTTTACCCCTATAGACCTCCTGCTCACAACCTTCATTGGGCTGTCAACTAAACCTCTCTCTCCTTACCCCCCCCCTCTCTAACTCTCTCCCTCTCTGTCTTCCTCTCTCTCCCTCTCTGTCTCTCTACTTCCCCCTCTCACGCTCTTTTTCTTTCTTTTTTGCTCTCTGGGAGGACAGGAGCACACACCCTCACTGCCAGTTCACCACGTATTTCAGTTGCTGTTTGACCTAATCATTCCTCTGGTAAAGCGAGAAGGTAGCCTGCGTACAGGGCCCATTCAGCAAAACTTGTCCAAATAAATGAATTGTCAAGGACAAAACCAGTATCTGGTGTTTGTGGACATTTAGCACACATTTAGTAACAACATCTGACTGACCATGTGGTCTGTCAGCCCTCAGTATGAAAATAGGTAAAGCCATTTGGCCGGGGGATGACTAACCCATGGATATAAGCTTATCTAGAAAAACGACAACAACCCGAAGGCGAAGACACAGCACAACTCGATAGCACAGCGACATAAACAACAATAACAACATCATCATCAACCACAACAACATCAACAGCCACTTCAGTAAACAGTGTGAGTGTGTGTTTATTTTTACCTCGTGGGAGATGATTGGTAAACCAGGAGCTCCTCGAGCGCTGTGTCCGTGTCAAATCTCTCCTCAGATGC
>NC_138317.1:26310000-26460000 GCF_965601325.2 Salmo salar
TCTCTCTCTCTCTACCTTCCTCTATACTGTATCTATCTCTTCAATCTGTAGGAGGAAACAAGTTAAAAGAGAAAGGAGAAAACAATATTGTGTGTGTTTTAGAGTGTGCATGTGCGTGAGCGAGGGAAAGAGAGAGAGAGAGAAAGATGGAGCTGACTATAGTGTAGCTACTTAGAGTAAGATCCTGTATGTAATTTAGGCTACTGTATGAGTCTTTTCTAGGTTTATGTTTATGCTACTAAAGACGGGTCAACCAGCTGTGTATGTCAGTGTTCCTGCTACTAAATGAGGGTCACTCAGCTGTGTGTATGTCAGTGTTTCTGCTATTAAAGACGGGTCAGTCAGCGGTGTATGTCAGTGTTTCTGCAACTAAAGACGGGTCAGTCAGCTGTGTGTGTCAGTGTTTATGCTACTAAAGACGGGTCAGTCAGCTGTGTATGTCAGTGTTTCTGCTATTAAAGACGGGTCAGTCAGCGGTGTATGTCAGTGTTTCTGCAACTAAAGACGGGTCAGTCAGCTGTGTGTGTCAGTGTTTATGCTACTAAAGACGGGTCAGTCAGCTGTGTATGTCAGTGTTTCTGCTACTAAAGACGGGTCAGTCAGCTGTGTACGTCAGTGTTTATGCTACTAAAGACGGGTCACTCAGCTGTGTATGTCAGTGTTTCTACAACTAAAGACGGGTCAGTCAGCTGTGCGTGTCAGTGTTTCTGCTACTAAAGACGGGTCAGTCAGCTGTGTGTGTCAGTGTTTCTGCTACTAAAGACGGGTCAGTCAGCTGTGTGTGTCAGTGTTTATGCTACTAAAGACGGGTCAGTCAGCTGTGTATGTCAGTGTTTCTACTACTAAAGACGGGTCACTCAACTGTGTATGTCAGTGTTTCTGCAACTAAAGACGGGTCACTCAGCTGTATGTCAGTGTTTATGCTATTAAAGACGGGTCACTCAGCTGTATGTCAGTGTTTATGCTACTAAAGACGGTCACTCAGCTGTGTGTATGTCAGTGTTTCTGCTACTAAAGACGGGTCAGTCAGCTGTGTGCCAGTGTTTCTGCTACTAAAGATGGGTCACTCAGCTGTGTGTATGTCAGTGTTTCTGCAGCTAAAGACGGGTCACTCAGCTATAAGTCAGTGTTTCTGCTACTAAAGACGGGTCACTCAGCTGTGTGTATATGTCAGTGTTTCTGCTACTAAAGATGGGTCAGTCAGCTGTGTGTATGTCAGTGTTTCTGCTATTAAAGACGGGTCACTCAGCTGTGTACGTCAGTGTTTCTGCAACTAAAGACGGGTCAGTCAGCTGTGTATGTCAGTGTTTCTGCAACTAAAGACGGGTCACTCAGCTGTGTGTATGTCAGTGTTTCTGCTGCTAAAGACGGGTCACTCAGCTGTGTGTCAGTGAGAGGGACAGTTAAGCCCTCAGATATGATAAGTGAGTTTCAGGCACGGCAGAATCCACAGAGACTGACACTGGAGAACAGACAGCAGAGTGTGTGTATGTGCATTGGGGAGACAGTACGTCAGCAGTGCCACCTGCTCCAGAGGGAGGAAGGCCAGAGGAACAGTTAGCGGGTTTTACTATCCAAGTGGGCACCAAAAAATGTATTCCCATTCAAAATCCTATTTTCCCTTACCCTAACACCAAACCCCTAAAACTAAACCTAACCCCTAGGCCTAATTGTACTCTTAACCCAGGGGTTCTTAAACTTTTTCAGCCTGGGACCCAAATGAGAAATGCTGTGTTTTCCTGGGACCCAAGCTTATGAAAACATGCAACTATACGTAAATATCGGTACTTTCATATTGCTCTTATGCCTAAAATAAATGCAATATAGACAAATAGTAAATAACAATGAAATATAATAATATAAATACAGTTGAAGTCGGAAGTTTACATATACCTTAGCCAAATACATTTAAACTCAGTTTTTCACAATTCCTGACATTTAATCCCAGTAAAGATTCCCTGTCATAGGTCAGTTAAGATCACCACTTTATTTTAAGAATGTGAAATGTCAGAATAATAGTAGAGAGAATTATTTATTTCAGCTTTTATTTCTTTCATCACATTCCCAGTGGGTCAGAAGTTTACATATACTCAATTAGTATTTGGTAGCATTGCCTTTAAATTGTTTAACTTGGGTCAAACGTTTTGGGTAGCGTTCCACAAGCTTCCCACAATAAGTTGGGTCAATTTTGGCCCATTCCTCCTGACAGAGCTGATGTAACTGAGTCAGGTTTGTAGGCCTCCTTGCTCACACACGCTTTTTCAGTTCTGCCCACAAATGTTCTATGGGATTGAGGTCAGGGCTTTGTGATGGCCACTCCAATACCTTGACTTTTTGCCACAACTTTGGAAGTATGCTTGGGGTCATTGTCCATTTGGAAGACCCATTTGTGACCAAGCTTTAACATCCTGACTGATGTTTTGAGATGTTGCTTCAATATATCCACATAGTTTTCCTTCCTCAGGATGCCATCTATTTTGTGAAGCGCACCAGTCCCTCCTGCAGCAAAGCAACCCCACAACATGATGCTGCCACCCCCGTGCTTCACAGTTGGGATGGTGTTCTTCGGCTTGCAAGCATCCCCCTCTTTCCTCCAAATATAACAATGGTCATTATGGCCAAACAGTTCTATTTTTGTTCTATTTCTTCAAAAAGTACAATCTTTGTCCCCGTGTGCAGTTGCAAACCGTAGTCTGGCTTTTTTATGGCAGTTTTGGAGCAGTGGCTTCTTCCTTGCTGAGCAGCCTTTCAGGTTATGTCGATATAGGATTTGTTTTACTGTGGATATAGATACTTTGGTACCTGTTTCCTACAGCATCTTCACAAGGTCCTTTGCTGTTGTTCTGGGATTGATTTGCACTTTTCACACCAAAGTACGTTCATCTCTAGGAGACAGAATGTGTCTCCTTCCTGAGCGGTATGATGGCTGCGTGGTCCCATGGTGTTTATACTTGCGTACTATTGTTTGTACAGATGAACGTGGTACCTTCAAATTGCTCCCAAGGATGAACCAGACTTGTGGAGGTCTACAATTTTTTTTATGAGGTCTTGGCTGATTTCTTTTGATGTTCCCGTGATGTCAAGCAAAGAGGCACTGAGTTTGTAGGTAGGCCTTGAAATACATCCACAGGTACACCTCCAATTAACTCAAATGATGTCAATTAGCCTATCAGCAGCTTCTAAAGCCAATTTTCCAAGCTGTTTAAAGGCACAGTCAACTTAGTGTATGTAAACTTCTGACCCACTGGAATTGTGATACAGTGAATTATAAGTGAAATAATCTGCCTGTAAACAATTGTTGGAAAAATGACTTGTGTCATGCACAAAGTAGATGTCCTAACCGATTTGCCAAAACTATAGTTTTTAACGAGAAATTTGTGGAGTGTTTGAAAAATGAGTTTTTATGACTCCAACTGAAGTGAATGTAAACTTCAGACTTCAACTGTAGCTATTCACGTATATTTTTTCCCCATTAAAAACACTTACAGTGCATTCGGAAAGTATTCATACCCCTTGACCTCTGGAGCAGGTTTTCATCAAGGATTTCTCTGTACTTTGCTCTGTTCATCTTTGCCTCGATCCTGACTAGTCTCCCAGTCCCTGCCGCTGAAATACATCCCCACAGCAAGAACAAACTTGTTCTTAACTGACTTGCCTAGTTAAAAAAAGGTTAAATAAAAAAATATATTTTTAAAGACTAACGTAACAAAATGTGGGAAAAGGTAAAGGGTCTGAATATTTTCCTGATGCACTGTACTCATCTGTCTAGGTTGGAATTGCTGCTGTTAAAATATAATAAATACTTTTTATTCTGAACTGGAATAAACTGATTGATCACATCACACAGACGTAGACCAGAAAAAACACACAGTCCTAATGAGAGGTGTGTGGCTGGTTGAAGCTTTCAACAAGCATTTCTATTCTGGGCTCAGTTTTTAACAGTGCAACCCTGAGGTCATGCTCGGCATGGAGTCTGTTTCTGTACTTGTTTTTTAAGTACGTCAGAGTTGAGAACCCTGACTGACAAAGGTATGTGGTGCCAAACTGGATCAGAACATCTACTGCTTTCTCAGCCAGGCAGGAGACTGCTTCCTGCTGTAGATGAGCAACCCAGAACTGTGTGTGAGTTTGCCTCAAAAAGCATCTTGCTTCAATCAGTTTATTCCAGTTCAGAATAACAATTATTATTGTATTTTAACAGCAACAGTTCCAACCTAGACTTGTTTTCAACAATCCTTTCTACAGTGAGATGTACAGTAGGCCTGATGATTTTATCTTCATATGTACTGTAACTTAGGGTTGCACTATTAGTATAGCTAGCTTGCTTGCTTTGGCTAATATTAGCAATCTAACTAACGTTAATAGCTGTGTACAAGGGAATTGTTTGAAAGAGAAATTCACATCTACAACTTTGATAGTATTCCCTTGTTTCTGCTTATCATCACCTGTTATAAAATGCCAACAATGCCTTGCTAGTTGACTTACTTTTCCACTGTCGAGGCACTGTTTCCTGAAGCATTCTGCCCTGTTCTGAAATAACTCCCTGGGTTTACCGTCGTGCTCTGGATGTTTGGCCAGAATGTGTTGTTTTAATTTGTTCGTTTTGAGAGACTCATTACTTAGCACTTCCCCTCACAAAACACATTGTGGGCGCCCCACGTTATTTCTCGAAGTTTGTATGAAACCAAGAGAGAGAAACTCATCGCTGTATTTGCGTTTCATGACGAGTGAGCTGTCAGAACTTGTGGCTAGCTTGCCTCCATTGGCTGACAGCGGTCATCTGCTGCGGAACTACAGCGCTGCATCGTGTGCGTCCCGGAGTGATCTTAAAGAAAAGTTCATTAAAAAATCTGCTAAACTGCAAAGCACACGGGCATCTCCCTCCCACTCGCGCAGTTGCCAAACTTACACCGCTGCTAAGCAGAGAGCGCAATGAACAGAGAGTCCATTTGCACTTGGCCAAATCAATTCCAGTAATAATGAAATAATTATACATTTACTCTAACACGTAGCGACTCATACTTTAATAAGAAAGGCTGCCCTAACCCCTAAAATACCTTTTGGGCACCGGCGAAAAGTCCTGAGGACTTTTGGAACCCAAAAGGATAGTAAAGTTAGACACCCCCCCCCCCCACACACACACACACACACACACACACACACACACACACACACACACACACACACACACACACACACACACACACACACACACACACACACACACACACACACACACACACACACACACACACACACACACACACACGATTCCAAGACCCCTCTCATATCCTTGTCCTCTGCCTTTATGGCTGAGTCATCAGGAATAGTTTAACATATCACAGAGACAGACAGACATAGACCTGACACAACAATGCAGCAACTGTCACTGTGTGTGTGTGTGTGTGTGTGTGTGTGTGTGTGTGTGTGTGTGTGTGTGTGTGTGTGTGTGTGTGTGTGTGTGTGTGTGTGTGTGTGTGTGTGTGTGTGTGTGTGTGTGTGTGTGTGTGTGTGTGTGTTTGGTTTTACTATCCTTGTGAGGACCAGAAGTCCTAAAGCCTGTGCATGCTATGTCTATGAGCGTGGGGAGCTAACACAAGTCTTCAGGTCTCCATCAAGGTTATTCTTGAATTGCCTTTATTCAGGCCCATTTATTGATTGGTTGTTTAGGCAGGAAATGACATGGTAGGGGACCCCAGTCAGAGAGTTTGTGTGGGTGTTTGTCTAAGTGCCTCTGTCCACCAGTAGTAGATCATATCTGTGACAGTGAACGGGTGCGACAGCGCGGAGCTGAGAGCACTAGTGAGTCATTCTGGCATGCTGGGTAATTCTGTCATTCTGGCATGCTGGGTAAGAAATCTGCCTCAAAATAAAAGCTTTTCCCAAGTGGATGTGACACCTACTCCCGTTGCCTGCTGCACTGCTGCTTGGATTCCACCTGACAATCTGTTCACCGTCTGCCCTGGCCTGTCTCCCCCTGTCTGGTACAGGACCCCCACCACACTCCCCCCTCTCTCCCGAGCTTTCACTCGCCTCCAGCACACACGCACTGTTGGGGCGAGTGACTCTGAACTTACATAGCCCCAAGTCGATATATATTTTTACAAAATCTTGTGCATTTTGCTATTTGCCTCATGACTCCTGCATACTTTTTATTTTTTATATATACTGCTCAAAAAAATAAAGGGAACACTTAAACAACACATCCTAGATCTGAATGAAAGAAATAATCTTATTAAATACTTTTTTCTTTACATAGTTGAATGTGCTGACAACAAAGTCACACAAAAATAATCAATGGAAATCCAATTTATCAACCCATGAAGGTCTGGATTTGGAGTCACACTCAAAATTAAAGTGGAAAACCACACTACAGGCTGATCCAACTTTGATGTAATGTCCTTCAAACAAGTCAAAATGAGGCTCAGTAGTGTGTGTGGCCTCCACGTGCCTGTATGACCTCCCTACAATGCCTGGGCATGCTCCTGATGAGGTGGCGGATGGTCTCCTGAGGGATCTCCTCCCAGACCTGGACTAAAGCATCCGCCAACTCCTGGACAGTCTGTGGTGCAACGTGGCGTTGGTGGATGGAGCGAGACATGATGTCCCAGATGTGCTCAATTGGATTCAGGTCTGGGGAACGGGCGGGCCAGTCCATAGCATCAATGCCTTCCACTTGCAGGAACTGCTGACACACTCCAGCCACATGAGGTCTAGCATTGTCTTGCATTAGGAGGAACCCAGGGCCAACCGCACCAGCATATGGTCTCACAAGGGGTCTGAGGATCTCATCTCGGTACCTAATGGCAGTCAGGCTACCTCTGGCGAGCACATGGAGGGCTGTGCGGCCCCCCAAAGAAATGCCACCCCACACCATGACTGACCCACCGCCAAACCAGTCATGCTGGAGGATGTTGCAGGCAGCAGAACGTTCTCCACGGCGTCTCCAGACTGTCACATCTGTCACGTGCTCAGTGTGAACCTGCTTTCATCTGTGAAGAGCACAGGGCGCCAGTGGCGAATTTGCCAATCTTGGTGTTCTCTGGCAAATGCCAAACGTCCTGCACGGTGTTGGGCTGTAAGCACAACCCCCACCTGTGGACGTCGGATCCTCATACCACCCTCATGGAGTCTGTTTCTGTCTGGACATCATGTCTCGCTCCATCCACCAACGCCACGTTGCACCACAGACTGTCCAGGAGTTGGCGGATGCTTTAGTCCAAGTCTGGGAGGAGATCCCCAGATCCCTCAGGAGATCATCCGCCACCTCATCAGGAGCATGCCCAGGCATTGTAGGGAGGTCATACAGGCACGTGGAGGCCACACACACTACTGAGCCTCATTTTGACTTGTTTTAAGGACATTACATCAAAGTTGGATCAGCCTGTAATGTGGTTTTCCACTTTAATTTTGAGTGTGACTCCAAATCCAGACCTCCATGGGTTGATAAATTGGATTTCCATTGATTATTTTTGTGTGATTTTGTTGTCAGCACATTCAACTATGTAAAGAAAAAAGTATTTAATAAGATTATTTCATTCATTCAGATCTAGGATGTGTTATTTTAGTGTTCCCTTTATTTTTTTGAGCAGTGTACATACACATATGTATACATATACACATATATACATACACATACCTATATAGACATACATACTTTTTTTAGAATATACCTTTATTATTCCCCGCAATCCCTACCACCCTTCCCCCAATTGGAGTAAACTAATAAACAATAACACTTAGGCTTATACCTTCAGTATATATATCTTATCCACATTTTACAGACACAATCTATTTTACAATAGTTATATTTTGTTTGTTTTTAGTCCTTCCTCTATTTCTGATGTCCATCCAGTTTCATTTCTATTTGTAACTGTGCTATTTCACAACATTTCTGAACCTATATACATTTTACAGACTCCATATGTTTTATATTGGTTATCTTGTTATTAGTTCCACCCTTCAGCTCCATTCAACCCCTCCCACCTATCTCTGAACCCCATCCATTTTGGATTTCTATTTTCCATATATTTTTCAACTGTGCTGTGATGCTTGACAAAGGTACTGGACCTTTCTATTCTCATAGCTTCTACAGATTGTAAAAAAAACAAAACGTTTTGCTTTATTATTGATTGATAGACTATGGCTTTTCAAATCACCTAGTATTGCTATCTGCAGCGTTAGTTCTAGGCAAATGTTGCAATTCTTCAGCCATTCCTGGACCTGTGACCAAAAACGAGCTACATATGGACAAAACCAAAATAAATGATCTAATGACTCTGCCTCCTCACAGCAAAATCTGCAGAGCTGGGAAGATTGTATCCCCCATATATATAACATTCTATTGGTTGCAAGAATTTTGTATAGTAATTTAAATTGAAAAATTCGAAGTTTTGAATCCGGCGTTGTTTTGCATATCAATTCATAAACCATGTGCCATGGAATCGAAAATCTCTTCCCAACTATTTTGAAATTTATATGGCACAGCTGTCAGGTTTTTGGTCCTTAAATGAAATTGGTATATGTTTTTATTTATCACACATTTCTTTAACCATTTATGTTCTTTAATACAGGGCCGACATACAAGTTCCTTACTTTTTTCCCGTTCTACTTGCCTCTTATCATAATTTGGTTTTAGAAAAAGTATCTACATCCTCTATGAGGCCGTGGAGAGCTTTTAATTGTGGTTTTAAAAGAAAACATGAATCATCAGCGTACAATGACACCTTAGTTTTTAAACCACGGATTTCTAATCCCTTAATATTATTGTTTGAGCTAATTTTAACAGCTAACATTTCGATGGCAATAATAAATAGATATTCCGATAGTGGACAACCTTGTTTTACTCCTCTAGATAGTTTAAAACTTGAGATGTAACCATTATTTATTATTTTACACCTAGGGTTACTATACATAACTTTAACCCATTTTATAAGAGATTCCCCAAAATTGAAATATTCTAGGCATTTATATATAAACTCCAGTTGTACATTATCAAAAGCCTTTTCAAAATCAGCTATGAAAACCAGGCCTGGTGTCCCCGATATTTCATAGTATTCTATTGTTTCCAGGACTTGTCTTACAGTGGGGAGGACAAGTATTTGATACACTGCAGATTTTGCAGGTTTTCCTACTTACAAAGCATGTAGAGGTCTGTACTTTTTATCATAGGTACACTTCAACTGTGAGAGACGGAATCTAAAACAAAAATCCAGAAAATAACATTTGTATGATTTTTAAGTAATTAATTTGCATTTTATTGCATGACATAAGTATTTGATACATCAGAAAAGCATAACTTAATATTTGGTACAGAAACCTTTGTTTGCAATTACAGAGATGATACGTTTCCTGTAGTTCTTGACCAGGTTTGCACACACTGCAGCGGGGATTTTGGCCCACCCCTCCATACAGACCTTCTCCAGATCCTTCAGGTTTCGGGGCTGTCGCTGGGCAATATGGACTTTCAGCTCCCTCCAAAGATTTTCTATTGGGTTCAGGTCTGGAGACTGGCTAGGCCACTCCAGGACCTTGAGATGCTTTTTACAGAGCCACTCCTTAGTTGTCCTGGCTGTGTGTTTCGGGTCGTTGTCATGCTGGAAGACCCAGCCATGACCCATCTTCAATGCTCTTACTGAGGGAAGGAGGTTGTTGGCCAAGATCTCGCGATACATGGGCCCATCCATCCTCCCCTCAATACGGTGCAGTCGTCCTGTCCCCTTTGCAGAAAAGCATCCCCAAAGAATGATGTTTCCACCTCCATGCTTCACGGTTGGGATGGTGTTCTTGGGGTTGTACTCATCCTTCTTCTTCCTCCAAACACGGCGAGTGGAGTTTAGACCAAAAAGCTCTATTTTTGTCTCATCAGACCACATGACCTTCTCCCATTCCTCCTCTGGATCATCCAGATGGTCATTGGCAAACTTCAGACGGGTGCACTGGCTTGAGCAGGGGGACCTTGCGTGCGCTGCAGGATTTTAATCCATGACGGCGTAGTGTGTTACTAATGGTTTTCTTTGAGACTGTGGTCCCAGCTCTCTTCAGGTCATTGACCAGGTCCTGCGGTGTAGTTCTGGGCTGATCCCTCACCTTCCTCATGATCATTGATGCCCCACGAGGTGAGATCTTGCATGGAGCCCCAGACCGAGGGTGATTGACCGTCATCTTGAACTTCTTCCATTTTCTAATAATTGCGCCTACAGTTGTTGCCTTCTCACCAAGCTGCTTGCCTAGTGTCCTGTAGCCCATCCCAGCCTTGTGCAGGTCTACAATTTTATCCCTGATGTCCTTACACAGCTCTCTGGTCTTGGCCATTGTGGAGAGGTTGGAGTCTGTTTGATTGAGTGTGTGGACAGGTGTCTTTTATACAGGTAACGAGTTCAAACAGGTGCAGTTAATACAGGTAATGAGTGGAGAACAGGAGGGCTTCTTAAAGAAAAACTAACAGGTCTGTGAGAGCCGTAATTCTTACTGGTTGGTAGGTGATCAAATACTTATGTCATGCAATAAAATGCAAATTAATTACTTAAAAATCATACAATGTGATTTTCTGGATTTTTGTTTTAGATTCCGTCTCTCACAGTTGAAGTGTACCTATGATAAAAATTACAGACCTCTACTGTCACGACTACTGCCGAGGGCGGTTCCTCTCCCTGTTTGGGTGGCGCTCGGCGGTCGTCGTCACCGGCCTACTAGCTGCCATCGATCCCTTTTTCGTTTTTCTGTTAGTTATGTCTTTATGAGTTACACCTGTTTCCCATTAGTAATTAGTTTTATTATTTAAGCCCGCCTCTCCACCGGTTCTGTGTGCGGGCTTGTTACGTGTCGTCACTTTGTATGTTTTGTGGTACCTGTATTTTGGACTTCGGGGTTATTGTTTCGCCCTGTTGTGTTTGGACATATTTCCTCGGTTTTCAGTACTTATTAAATTACATATCGTACCAAACATTTTCCTGCTTCCTGCGCCTGACTCCACACCCACGAAGCCCAAAGTGTTACAGAAGCCAGCACCATAGAAATGGAGTCAGCAGAAGCAGCCACCACCCCTCTACCATCGATGGAGGGACGGGTCCTCCATCACACCACCGTTCTCCATCGGATTGGGTCAGCCATGGACCAGATGATGGAGAGAATGGATCGATGGGAGAAGAGTGGTCTCCTCCCTTCACCTCCGGTTCACCCGACGAGCTCACCTCCTCCACTCCCTTCCCCGTCTGGATCTGGGGCAATACGTCTTACGCCTCCGAGGGAGTATGATGGAGCAGTGGCAAGGTGCCAGGGATTCCTATTACAACTTGAATTATACCTGGCGACCGTCAGGCCGACTCCCTCGGGGGAGGAGAGCGTGAGCCTCCTCATCTCCTGCTTGACGGGCCGAGCATTGGAGTGGGCCAACGCTGTGTGGAATGGACCCGATTCCGCATGAAACAACTACCCTGAGTTCACCCGCCGTTTCAGGGCCGTCTTTGATCATCCCCCGGAAGGAAGAGCGGCGGGTGAACGACTGTTTCACCTTAGGCATGAGATGAGGAGCGCGCAGGATTTTGCCCTAGAATTCCGGACTTTGGCGGCTGGAGCTGGGTGGAATGACAGGGCCCTAATAGATCACTACCGGTGTAGCCTCAGGGAGGACGTCCGCAGGGAGCTAGCGTGTCGGGACACTACACTCTCCCTAGATGAACTGATCGACATGTCTATACGACTGGACAATCTGCTGGCTGCCCGCGGGCGTTCAGAGAGGGTCCTGTCAGTTCCAGCTCCTAGCCTGCCTGCACCCATTCCTATGGAGCCCGGGGGAACTGCGTCAAGGGGAACCGGAGGAGGGCGCCCCTCCTGCACCAATTGTGGTCGACGAGGACACACGGCCGACCGGTGCTGGGGGGGTCCCTCTGGGAGTCGAGAGGGCAGGCAGAACACTCCTCGTTCATCCCAGGTGAGTCAGCACCACACTCACCCAGAATCCTCTGTTGGTCACGTGTTTGTCTTAATTTTTTTCCTTGACTTTGCTCCCTTTTCCCAGCATAAGGCGCTAGTCAATTCAGGCGCAGCTGGGAACTTTATGGATAGCGGACTAGCCCTTAAGTTGGGAATTCCGCTGGCACCGTTAGATTCCCCTTTCCCCGTGCACTCCTTAGATAGCCGACCATTAGGGTCAGGGCTGATCAGGGAGACCACGGTGCCACTGGACATGGTAACGCAGGGGAATCATAAGGAACAAATTAGTTTCTTTATTATTTAGACTCACCTGCATTTCCAGTGGTGCTGGGGGTGCCCTGGTTAGCTAGTCACAATCCTAAGATTTTCTGGAAACAGGGGATTCTCCAGGGATGGTCAGAGGAGTGTTCAGGTAGATGTCTAGGTGTTTCCATCGGTGCCACGTCAGTGGAGAGTTCAGACCAGGTTTCCACTGTGCGCATTCCCCCTGAGTATGCCAATTTGGCTCTCGCCTTCTGTAAAAAGAAGGCGACTAAATTACCACCTCATCGACCGGGGGATTGTGCGATAGACCTCCAGGATAACGCTGCGCTTCCTAAGAGTCACGTGTACCCATTGTCCCAGGAGGAGACGTTGGCTATGGAGACATATGTCACGGAAGCTCTGGGGCAAGGGTACATTCAGCCCTCCATTTCACCTGTCTCCTCGAGTTTCTTTTTTGTGAAAAAAAAGGGGGGAGGTTTGCGTCCGTGCATTGATTATAGAGGTCTCAATTCTATCACAGTGGGGTTCAGTTACCCGCTACCTCTCATTGCTACCGCAGTGGAATCATTTAATGGAGCGCGTTTTTTCACGAAACTGGATCTCAGGAGCGCTTATAATCTGGTGCGTATTCGGAAGGGAGACGAGTGGAAAACCGCATTTAGTACCACATCGGGCCACTATGAGTACCTCGTCATGCCGTATGGGTTGAATGCTCCAGCCGTCTTTCAATCTTTTGTGGATGAGATTCTGAGGGACCTGCACAGGCAGGGAGTGATTGTGTATATCGATGATATCCTTATTTACTCCTCCACACGCGCCGAGCATGTGTCTCTAGTGCGCAAAGTGCTTGGTAGACTGCTGAAGAATGATCTATACGTCAAGGCTGAGAAATGTGAGTTATTCAAAAAAGCCGTTTCGTTCCTGGGTTATCGCATTTCCACCTCAGGGATGGTGATGGAGTGTGATCGTGTTAATGCCGTGCGTAATTGGCCGACTCCCACCACGGTGAAGGAGGTGCAGCGGTTTTTGGGTTTTGCCAATTACTACCGGAGGTTTATCCGGGGTTTTGGCCAAGTTGCGGCTCCCATTACCTCACTTTTGAAGGGGTGACCGGTGCGTTTGCGGTGGTCGGCTGAAGCGGATAGAGCCTTTAACCAGTTGAAGGCGCTGTTCACTGATGCACCCGTGTTGGCGCACCCGGACCCCTCTTTGCCGTTCATAGTGGAAGTGGACGCATCCGAGGCTGGGGTGGGAGCTGTTCTATCACAGCGCTCGGGTGCGCCACCGAAACTCCGCCCCTGCGCTTTCTTTTCTAAGAAGCTCAGTCTGGCGGAGCGTAAATATGATGTGGGGGACCGTGAGTTGTTAGCTGTGGTTAAGGCTCTGATTGTGTGGAGACATTGGCTTGAAGGGGCTAGACACCCTTTTCTCATCTGGACTGACCACCGGAACCTGGAGTATATCCGGGCAGCCCGGAGACTGAATCCGCGTCAGGCAAGGTGGGCCATGTTTTTCACCCGATTTCAGTTCAGGATGTCATATCGACCAGGCTCTATGAACACTAAGGCTGACGCGTTGTCCCGCCTCTATGACACTGAGGATAGGCCCATCGATCCTACTCCCATCCTTCCAGCCTCTAAGCTGGTAGCACCAGTAGTATGGAAGGTGGACGCGGACATTGAGCGGGCGTTGCAAATGGAGCCTGCGCCTTCAAATTGTCCTACCGGTCGTAAATACGTTCCGCTTGGTGTTCGTGATCGATTGATTCGATGGGCTCATACGCTACCTTCGTCAGGTCATCCTGGGGTGGCGAGGACAGTGCAAGGCCTTAGGGGGAAGTACTGGTGGCCCACCTTGGCTAAGGACGTGAGGTTTTATGTCTCTTCCTGTTCGGTATGCCCTCAGAGCAAGGCTCCTAGGCACCTTCCTAGAGGGAAGTTACAACCCCTCCCCGTTCCACAACGGCCGTGGTCTCACCTGTCGGTGGACTTTCTTACCGATCTTCCCCCGTCTCAGGGGAATACCACGGTTCTGGTAATTGTGGATCGGTTTTCTAAGTCCTGCCGTCTCCTCCCATTGCCCGGTCTCCCTACGGCCCTACAGACTGCGGAGGCTCTATTCACCCATGTCTTCCGGCATTACGGGGTGCCGGAGGACATCGTCTCTGATCGGGGTCCCCAGTTCACGTCCCATGTATGGAGGGCGTTTATGGAGCGTCTGGGGGTCTCGGTTAGCTTGACCTCCGGTTATCACCCCGAGAGCAATGGGCAGGTGGAGAGAGTGAACCAGGAGGTGGGTAGGTTTCTGCTTTCGTACTGCCAGGACCGGCCAGGTGAGTGGTCGAGGTATTTACCCTGGGCCGAGGTGGTGCAAAATTCACTCCGCCACTCATCCACTAACATGTCGCCTTTCCAGTGTGTGTTAGGCTACCAGCCAGTCCTGGCACCATGGCATCAGAGTCAGACCAAGGCTCCTGCGGAGGAGGATTGGTTACAGCGCTCCAGGGACACCTGGAGAGCTGTGGAGGAATCCCTTAAACAAGCAGGAGAAAAGCAAAAGAGGAGCGCTGACCGCCACCGCAGTGAGGCTCCCATATTCGCACCGGGAGACAGGGTCTGGCTCTCGACCCGAAACCTGCCCCTCCGCTTGCCCTGCCGAAAGCTGGGTCCTCAGAGTGTAGGGCCCTTCAAAGTCCTGAGGAGAATAAACAAGGTGTGTTAAAGATTAAAACTGGAGCTAGGCCCCCGGCTAGCTGAAGAGGTCCATCAGCCAATTCTTTGGCTGCAATACCTATTTTGCCAATTGGCCTGGACCCTTTTACTGACGACACGGAGCCCCGCTGATCCATCACGACTGGTCTGCCAACGTAACCGTCCGAGGGGGTTTCAACAGGCTCTTACGTTGCGACGTCCCCTGAAGGATCATCTGCTAGCCTGCTATCCCCGGCCCGCTAGCTGTCTGAATCGCCGTGTCTTCAGCTCGCCTAGCTACTCACTGGACCCTATGATCACTCGGCTACACATGCCTCTCCATAATGTCAATATGCCTTGTCTATTGCTGTTTTGGTTAGTGATTATTGTCTTATTTCATTGTGGAGCCTCCAGCCCTGCTCAATATGCCTTAGCTAGCCCTTTTGTTCCACCCCCCACACATGCGGTGACCTCACCTGGCTTAAATGGTGCCTCTACAGACAAACCTCTCTCATCGTCACTCAATGCCTAGGTTTACTTCCACTGTATTCACATCCTACCATACCCTTGTCTGTACATTATGCCTTGAATCTATTCTTCCGCGCCCAGGAATCTGCTCCTTTTACTCTCTGTTCCTAACACACTAGACGATCGGTTCTTATAGCCTTTAGCCGTACTCTTATCCTACTCCTCCTCTGTTCCCCTGGTGATGTAGAGGTTAATCCAGGCCCTGCAACCCCTAGCTCCACTCCCATTCCCCAGGCGCTCTCATTTGTTGACTTCTGTAGCCGTAAAAGCCTTGATTTCATGCATGTTAACATTAGAAGCCTCCTCCCTAAGTTTGTTTAATTCACTGCATTAGCACACTACGCCAACCCGGATGTCCTAGCCGTGTCTAAATCCTGGCTTAGGAAGGCCACCAAAATCCTGAAATTTCCATCCCTAACTATAACATTTTCCGACAAGATAGAACTACCAAAGGGGGCGGAGTTGCAATCACTGCAGAGATAGCCTGCAGAGTTCTGTCATACTATCCAGGTCTGTGCCCAAACAATTCAAGCTTCTACTTTTAAAAATCCACCTTTCCAGAAACAAGTCTCTCACCGTTGCCGCTTGCTATAGACCCCCCCATCTATCTTCAGAGTTTGTACTGTTAGCTGACCTAAACTGGGACATGCTTAACACCCTGGCCATCCTACAATCTAAGCTAGAAGCCCTCAATCTCCCACAAATGATCAAGGAACCTACCAGGTTCAACCCTAAATCCGTAACCACGGGCACCCTCTTAGATATCATCCTGACCAACTTGCCCTCTAAATACACCTCTGCTGTCTTCAACCAGGATCTCAGCGATCATTGCCTCATTGCCTGCGTGCGTAATGGGTCCACGGTCAAACGACCACCCCTCATCACTGCCAAATGCTCCCTAAAACACTTCAGCGAGTAGGCCTTTCTAATCGACCTGGCCCGGGTATCCTGGAAGGATATTGACCTCATCCCATCAGTAGAGGATGCCTGGTTGCTCTTTAAAAGTGCTTTCCTCACCATCTTAAATAAGCATGCCTCATTTCAATAAGCAATTTTCTACGGCTAGCCATGCTTTCCACCTGGCTACCCCTACCACGGCCAACATCTCAGCACCCCTGCAGCAACTTGCCTAAGCCCCCCCCCCCCCCCCACTTCTCCTTCACCCAAATCCAGACAGCTGATGTTCTGAAAGAGCTGCAAAATATGGATCCCTACAAATCAGCTGGGCTAGACAATCTGGAGCCTCTCTTTCTAAAATTATCAGCCGAAATTGTTGTAACGCCTATTTGTAGCCTATTCAACCTCTCTTTCATATCGTCTGAGATCCCCAAAGATTGGAAAGCTGCCGCGGTCATCCCACTCTTCAAAGGGGGAGACACTCTAGACCCAAACTGTTATAGACCTATATCCATCCTGCCCTGCCTTTCTAAAATCTTCGAAAGCCAAGTTAACAAACAGATCACCGACCATTTCGAATCCCACGTACCTTCTCCACTATGCAATCTGGTTTCCGAGCTGGTCATGGGTGCAGCACCTCAGCCATGCTCAAGGTCCTAAACGATATCATAACCGCCATCGATAAAAGACAGTACTGTGCAGCCGTATTCATCAACCTGGCCAAGGCTTTCGACTCTGTCAATCACCGCATTCTTATCGGCAGACTCAATAGCCTTGGCTTCTCAAATGACTGCCTCGCCTGGTTAACCAACTACTTCTCAGATAGAGTTCAGTGTGTCAAATCGGAGGGCCTGTTGTCCGGACCTCTGGCAGTCTCTATGGGGGTGCCACAGGGTTCAAATCTCGGGCCGACTCTTTTCTCTGTATATATCAATGATATCGCTCTTGCTGCTGGTGATTCTCTGATCCACCTCTACCCAGACGACACCATTCTGTATACATCTGGCCCTTCTTTGGACACTGTGCCAACAAACCTCCAAATGAGCTTCAATGCCATACAACTCTCCTTCCGAGGCTTCCAACTGCTTTTAAATGCAAGTATAACTAAGTGCATGCTCTTCAACTGATTGCTGCCCACACCCTCCTGCCCGACTAGCATCACTACTCTGGACGGTTCTGACTTAGAATATGTGGACAACTACAAATACCTAGGTGTCTAGTTATACTATAAACTCTCATTCAGCATCTCCAATCCAAAATGACATCTAGAATCGGCTTCCTATTTCGCAACAAAGCCTCCTTCACTCATGCTGCCAAACATACCCTCATAAAATTGACTATCCTACCGATCCTTGACTTCGGCGATGTCATTTACAAAATAGCCTCCAACACTCTACTCAGCAAACTGGATGTAGTCCATCACAGTGCCATCCGTTTTGTCACCAAAGCCCCATATACTACCCACCACTGCAACCTGTATGCTCTCGTTGGTTGGACCTCAACACATTTTCGTCGCCAAACCCACTGGCTCCAGGTCATCTATAAGTCTATACTAGGTAAAGCCCCGCCTTATCTCAGCTCACTGGTCACCATAGCAACACCCACCTGTAGCACACTCTCCAGCAGGTATATTTCACTGGTCATCCCCAAAGCCAACACCTCATTTGGCCGCCTTTCCTTCCAGTTCTCTGCTGCCAATGACTGGAATGAATTGCAAAAATCACTGAAGCTGGATTCTTATATCTCCCTCTCTAACTTTAAGCATCAGCTGTCAGAGCCGCTTACCTGTACACAGCCACTTCTTTAAATAGCACACCCAACTACCTCATCCCCATATTGTTACTTATCCTCTTGCTCTTTTGCACCCCAGTATCTCTACTTGCACATCATCATCTGCACATCTATCACTCCAGTGTTAATGCCAAATTATAATTATTTCACCTCCATGGCCTATTCATTGCCTTACCTCCCTACTCTTCTACATTTGCACACACTGTACATAGATTTTTCTATTGTGTTACTGATTGTACGTTTGTTTATGTGTAACTCTGTGTTGTTGTTTGTGTCACACTGCTTTGCTTTATCTTGGCCAGGTTACAGTTGTAAATGAGAACTTGTTCTCAACTAACCTACCTGGTTAAATAAAGGTGAAATAAAAACAATAAAAACAAAGGTCATGTGGTTTGGTAAGAAGAACGCCCCTCTCCCCACAGGTGTGATTACTACCTCTGAGGGTTTAGAACTTGAGGTAGTCACCTCATACAAGTACGTGGGAGTATGGCTAGACGGTCCTTCGCTCAGTACATATCAAAGCTGCTGGCTAAAGTTAAATCTAGACTTGGTTCCCTCTATCGTAATCGCTCCTCTTTCACCCCAGCTGCCAAACTAACCCTGATTCAGATGTCCATCCTACCCATGCTAGATTACAGAGACATCATTTATAGATCGGCAGGTAAGGGTGCTCTCGAGCGGCTAGATGTTCTTTATCATTCGGCCATCAGATTTGCCACCAATGCTCCTTATAGGACACATCACTGCACTCTATACTCCTCTGTAAACTGGTCATCTCTGTATATCTGTCGCAAGACCCACTGGTTGATGCTTATTTATAAAACCCTCTTAGGCCTCACTCCCCCCCGTCTGAGATACCTACTGCAGCCCTCATCCTCCACATACAACACCCGTTCTGCCAGTCACATTCTGTTAAAGGTCCCCAAAGCACACACATCCCTGGGTCGCTCGTCTTTTCAGTTCACTGCAGCTAGCGACTGGAACGAGCTGCAACCAACACTCAAACTGGACAGTTTTATCTCAATCTCTTCATTCAAAGACTCAATCATGGACACTCTCACTGACAGTTGTGGATGCTTTGCGTGACATATTGTTGCCTCTGGTTGACTGTGCCCAATAATGTTTGTACCATGTTGTTGTTATGTTGCGTTGCTACCATCCTGTGTTGTCATGTGTTGCTGCCTTGCTATGTTGTCGTCTTAGGTCTCTCTTTATGTGGTGTTGTCTCTCTTGCTGTGATGTGTTTTCTCCTAAATATTGTATTTATTTAAAATGTTTAATCCCAGGCCCCCGTCCCCGCAGGAGGCCTTTTGGTAGGCCGTCGTTGTAAATAAGAATTTATTCTTCGCTGACTTGCCAAGTTAAATAAAATAAAAATGCCTGCCCTCTCTTGGCTACTACCTTTAACTACAGCAACAATGTAGAATATTGCATCAGCAGATTTTAGCAGACTGGGCAAGGATGTATAAATGGTACATGTCTATGGTGCTGAAGACCAAAGAATATGTTTAGCAGAAAGTACAATACTCAGAGACACACAGGTGACTGGTATGCAGAGGTGTTTTAATCACATTAGAACCAAAGAGAAACACTGTGTCGTTGGGTTAACCACAGTCTTTATATATTTATATAGAATAACCTTTATCCCAGGAAAAACATCTACAGCCATTTACAGCTTTACTCTGATTGTAAAACAGAAAGACACATCCCCACAGAGAGAGAGAGGAGAGGGGTGATGGAGAGAGAGGAGTGATGGAGAGAGAGGAGTGATAACTGACAGGGAGACAGAACAGAGACAGCGAGAGTGCATCTCCAACAGTCCTTATCTAAATTAGAAAAACCGACAGGCCATTTTTATTGGATTATTACATAAGTATTATACATTACAAAAATAGGATATAGTTGTTATAGAAGCGCCAGGCGTTAAGCTGAGTGATTGGAGCTGGATTGTATTCAGTAGCAAAACGGTTTGAAAACAGACAAGGAAGAATTGCTTCTCTTATTGCACAAGTTCAAGCTGTAAATCCCCATTTCATTCCGTTTCTAAACGTTTTCTCCCTACTGAATACAACCCTGGGTCCTCAGGTTCTTCATTCAGTGACATTGAATGTGACCCCTCCCACTCGCTCCCAAATAAGGAATCATGCCTATATAGACCACGCCCCCCTCATCCAAGAATGACATGCAGCTCCTCTAGTGCTCTATATCTAGGCCGGATATATACAGGTTAGGACAACGCAATAATCAATCATTCCAGCGCCACTGCTGATTCTACTGGATTAGCATTGAAAATGTGACAATCGGTCGGAAAAATAAAGGGTCTGTAGATAACTAGAAACACGTTTAAATGAATAGAATGACAGTAAAACAGTTATGCTATGTGTTTGCTGACTAGTTAGCTGAAATTCACTACAATTGTGTTCATTTTCCATTTGATGGCAAACTTTCTGTACAGTTAACATTCACTTGCAGTCATTTTCACTCGCATTGCTAGTCCCATTGTTTAGAATTCTTCTGCATTTATGCGAAGACTTATGGAATATTAGAATCCTCTTATCCTAACCTGTATATTTTTGACCTAGGCCCCCGGGCAGGTGACCAGGAAGAGAAGTTAGGACTTAAAGAATTAACGCAATAATAAGAAATATAATATTTAAAAAATTATAAAAAAATAACAGAGGAGCTGGTTAGTGGATGAGTATGTAGAGAGAGTAAGTGTAGATGGAGGGAGGGAGAGAGAGAGAGGGTAGAAGGAGAGAGGGAGAGAGAGAGGGAGAGCAAGAGGGTAGAGGAGAGAGAGAGAGAGGGAGGGAGAAAGGGTAGAGGAGGGAGGGAGGGAGAAAGGGTAGAGGGAGGGAGAAAGAGAGAGGGTAGAGGAGGGAGAGAGAGAGGGTAGAGGAGGGAGGGAAGAAGAGCGAGAGGGTAGAGGAGGGAGGGAGGAGAGCGAGAGGGTAGAGGAGGGAGGGAGGGAGAGAGAGAGGGTAGAGGAGGGAGGGAGGGAGAGAGAGAGGGTAGAGGAGGGAGGGAGGGAGGGAGAGAGGGTAGAGGAGGGAGGGAGAAAGGGTAGAGGAGGGAGGGAGAGAGAGAGGGTAGAGGAGGGAGGGAGAGAGAAGGGTAGAGGAGGGAGGGAGGGAGAGAGGGTAGAGGAGGGAGGGAGGAGAGAGAGAGAGGTAGAGGAGGGAGGGAGGGAGAGAGAGAGAGGGTAGAGGAGGGAGGGAGGGAGAGAGAGAGGGTAGAGGAGGGAGGGAGAGAGAGAGGGTAGAGGAGGGAGGGAGGGAGGGTAGAGGAGGGTAGAGAGAGGGTAGAGGAGGGAGAGAGAGAGGGTAGAGGAGGGAGAGAGAGAGGGTAGAGGGAGGGAGAGAGAGAGGGTAGAGGGAGGGAGAGAGAGAGGGTAGAGGGAGGGAGGGAGGGAGGGTAGAGGAGAGAGAGAGGGTAGAGGAGGGAGAGAGAGAGGGAGAGGAGGGTAGAGGAGGGAGAGGGTAGAGGAGGGAGAGAGAGAGAGAGAGGGTAGAGGAGGGAGGGAGAGAGGGTAGAGGAGCGAGGGAGGGAGAGAGAAAGGGTAGAGGAGGGAGGGAGGGAGAGAGAGAGGGTAGAGGAGGGGAGGGAGGGAGAGAGGGTAGAGGAGGGAGAGAGAGAGAAAGGGTAGAGGAGGGAGGGAGGGAGAGGGAGAGAGAGCGTAGAGGAGGGAGGGAGAGAGAGAGGGTAGAGGAGGGAGGGAGGGAGAGAGAGAGAGAGGGTAGAGGAGGGAGGGAGGGAGAGAGAGAGAGAGAGAGGGTAGAGGAGGGAGGGAGGGAGAGAGAGAGAGAGAGAGGGTAGAGGAGGGAGGGAGGGAGAGAGAGAGAGAGAGAGGGTAGAGGAGGGAGGGAGGGAGAGAGAGAGAGGAGAGGGTAGAGGAGGGAGGGAGGGAGAGAGAGAGAGAGGGTAGAGGAGGGAGGGAGGGAGAGAGAGAGAGAGGGTAGAGAGAGGGTAGAGGAGGGAGGGAGGGAGAGAGAGAGAGAGGGTAGAGGAGGGAGGGAGGGAGAGAGAGAGAGAGGGTAGAGGAGGGAGGGAGGGAGAGAGAGAGAGAGGGTAGTGGAGGGAGGGGGAGGGAGAGAGGGTAGAGGAGGGAGGGAGGGGAGAGAGGGTAGAGGAGGGAGGGAGGGAGAGAGAGAGGGTAGAGGAGGGAGGGGGAGAGAGAGAGAGAGAGAGAGGGTAGAGGAGGGAGGGAGAGATAGAGAGAGGGTAGAGGAGGGAGGGAGAGGGTAGAGGAGGGAGGGAGAGTAGAGGAGGGAGGGAGAGTAGAGGAGGGAGGGAGAGTAGAGGAGGGAGGGAGAGTAGAGGAGGGAGGGAGGGAGAGTAGAGGAGGGAGGGAGAGTAGAGGAGGGAGGGAGAGAGGGTATAGGAGGGAGGGAGCAAAGGTGGAGTGCTAGAAGTGCAACATAAGTAAGGGAGAGGAAGGGAGAGAGAGGAGTTATTGCTGGGCGTAGTAGCATGGTTTCTGCTGTCGGTTGGAGTAGGGATAACAGAGGGGAGGGATGGAGGAAAGAGGAGTGAGAGTAGTTATTGTTGTGGGTAGTATGGCTGTGGTGGTGGTTGCTGGGGCTGCTGTTGGTAGGTGTAGGGGTGCTGCTGTGTGGGGGGGACCCCAGGGTAGACCCCCTGTCCGGGTGCTGGGGCCTGCTGATAGGGGACGTAGGGCTGCATGTTAGGCTGCATAGTGGGGGGCATGTTGTACTGGCCATAGGCTGCATACGGGTTATAGCCCATAGGCATCTGGTAGGCATACCTGGAGATACAGAGAAAGACAGGTTAGTGTGTATAAAAATGAGAAGACAGGGAGAGTTAGAAGAGAGAGAGAGTTAACAGAAGTGAGACGCACACAGCCTGCCAACTGGGACAATAACAATATTGATTGATTTGATTGACTCACCCGGGGTAACCCTGGTATGTGGGGTAAGGCGGTCCCTGGGCCTGTGAGGGAGGGGCCATGGGTGGGGGGTTTCCTGGTTGAGGCTGGTTACTGGGAGGGTTGCCTGGTGTGGAGGCGCCCTGGGGGGTGAAGGCAGGGGGAGGGGGCCGCTCGGGAGGCTGGGCCTTCACCTGGGGCTGCTGAGGCTGCTGGAAACGGAGGAGGGAAAGATCAGAGGTCAATAAAAAAAATCTGTCAAAACAGATAAATAGCAAACCTTGTGACAACTGCTGATATAAAGGGGTTAACAGATATTTCTTTGATTGCTTGAAAAGGGATATTTTTACAACGTCACAATAAGAGACAATATTCCGGTCATGTTTCTGTCGTGATTGAGGGAGTTGGTCAGGCTGAACCTGGGTGCGTCGGGCTGTGGCCCGTCAAGACCAGGTAAAACTGCTCAAATCAAACAGTCATTGTCAACAAGGCAGCATGGTGCATCGTTCACAAACATACAATATATGTTTGAATTTTCAAACTAGTTTTCCTTGGTAAGATAAAGCACACGTTTATTTTATCAAGAGCAAACACTTTAGCGTGTGAAAATGCAAATCGTAAGTCATTACTCCATGTGCTTCACATACGTCACTCTGTTGAGCCGGCTTCGCTATCGGCTTTGATAGGGCCACACGACTCCCACCCGGGAGACAGCTCGGTTACAAAACTAATGCAATCACTTTCACCCGATGCAAGTTTCACCCACCCAGTAAACCGGGCAAGTTTAATTGAATCCTCACTGGCACAGAGCTGCCCTCTGATTGGCTCCTCCCTCCAGCCCACCCAGCTGTGATTGGCTACTTACGAAGACAGTCCTTGGTGCGGGGGTTGGTCCAGTGGCGGTGGGGGTGGGGTTAGTCTGGTAGGCGGGGACAGAGAAGGACGGGGCACTGGGCTCTCTGGCGATGCTCTGCTGCAAATCCCTGGGTGGGTAACAACAGCAATGTCAGTCAGTGGTCACCAAGGCAACCCCAACATCAGTTGCTCGTCATGATCACTTCTAGTTCACATAAATCACCAATCACATAAAAACATAATCAATGATATTTCACTAATAACATAATACAGTGATTATTAGAAATATTCATAACAACTGAAGCATCGTGACTGAGACCACATACTTCAGCAGTTCATCCCGTTCTGTCTTACGGGCGAAGACGATGTCACTGCACTTGTTCTGGAACTTCAGCAGGATCTCTGTGAGGTCATTGTAGAACTACAGAGAGCGAGAAGGTGATTGGTCAGACTGAGAGACAACCAAAGTCAACCAATCATCAAGCCCTTGTCAAGTTCAGCCGGTTGTGTTTTTCCGGGGTTAGAACAAAAATGTGTATTGTTGGGTGACACCGTCTTAGAAACAGCCCTCCTTTTCCCTGGACAACCCACCCATTCCCTAGAAACAACCCTCCCTGCCGTTCCCTAGGCGACAGTTACCTTGGTGCCCTCTTTGAGGTTGCTGGTGATCTCGACGTAGCTGTCGTGGGCCGAGGCCAGCTTCTTCAACACCTCCTCACGCTCATTAGCCTCCGAGTTGGACTGCTTCAGACTGGAGAACTCCTGGTGAGATGCCTGTGGGGGAGTCAATCAACAGTTGGAGATGGAAGGAGAGAATCGATAAAGTAACATTTCTCACCACCTGAAAAAAGTATTTGTGGAAATTGTGTATAGGGGTGTTTAGGCGAGGTGTGTCTGTGTGTGTAGCCTACCTGCACGTTGCCCAACAGCTCTTCCTGAGAACGGAGGCTGGCTTGAACCCTCTGGCTGTAGCTGCCGTATGATTGGTCCAGCTGGCTCATTGACAATGCCTCCTCATTGATGGCCCCGTCCTGAGCCAGAGCTGTCAGGAAGCTGGAGGACATGTCAAAGGTCACGCACTTAATCTCCGTCTCCAGCGCCTCCCTCTCCCTTTTCACCTCCTCTAGCTGGGACAGCTGAGAACGCAACACACTCACAACCTAGAGGGAGAGAGGAGAATACACAGTTAGAGACACACACACACACACACACACACACACACACACACACACACACACACACACCACACACACACACACACACACACACACACACAATCCCTCACCTCGCTGCCCTGCAATGTCTTAGTAGGGTTGGCTGAAGGTATGGCAGCGGTGAGTTCAGCCTCAGGTTTACAGAGGAGAGCGATCATCTCACAGTGTGTATTATAACGCTCCCTGACCACCTGGTCAGCCTGCACTGCCTTGTCCAACACACTACGGAAGTTACCACCCTCTGGACCGCCGGAGGTAGAGAAGCAGAAATAAATATCATTCGATTCCAAGGTAGTACACAACACCACACATATCAGTATGTTTGTTTTTGGATGTGTGTGTAGGCATGAGTGTGTTAGTGTGAGTACCCGCTCTGAGTGGTTTGTAGAGGTCTTCAGAGGGAGTTCTGTTCCAGCGTTGGCTGAACTTGGATCTCAGCTCGCTGTCTGTCGACTCCTCATCATCCAGCATCTTCAGAGACTACAAACACACACACACACACACACACACACACACACACACACGACACACACACACACACACACACACACACACACACACACACACACACACATGTAAACATCATGGGTATACGAACGTGTGTGTGTGTGTGTGTGTGTACACACACACCTCATCCAGGATCTCTCTGTTGCGTGTCAGTAGTTCCGGCAGGTCTCTGATCAGTTGCTCTATGCTCTGCAGCCCCCCCTGCTGGACGATGGCATGGGCCTTTTCAATAATGGATTGTGGGATAGAATCTCCAGACAGGTCCTCCAGGGCCGCAGGCAGGTTCAGAGACGCCAGGACACTGTTGTTAAATTATCAATACATGATCAATATAGACATGCCAACACACTCTTTAATTATTAACACAATTCACCACCAATAAATACGACATACAGTGTACAAAACATTAAGAACACCTGCTCTTTCCATGACAGACTGACCAGGTGAATCCAGGTGAAAGCTATGATCACTTATTGATGTTAAATCCACTTCAATCAGTGTAGATGAAGAGGAGGAGACCAGGTTAAAGAAGGGTTTTAAGCCTCAAGGCAATTGAGACATGGATTGTGTATGTGTACCATTCAGAGGGTGACAAAATATTAAAGTTCCTTTGAATGGGGTATGGTAGTAGGTGTCAAGCGCACCGGTTTGTGTCAAGAACTGCAACGCTGCTGGGTTTTTCACACTCAACAGTTTCCTGTGTGTATCAAGAATGGTCCAACACCCAAAGGACATCCAGCCAACTTGACACAACTGTGGGAAGCATTGAATCAACATGGGCCAACATCCCTGTGGAACGCTTTCCACACCTTGTACAGTCCATGCCCTGACGAATTGAGGCTGTTCTGAGGGCAAAAGGGGGTGCAATGCAATATTAGGAAGGTGTTCCTAATGTTTTGTACACTCAGTGTATGATGACGTAACCTGTTGATTTGATTGACAATGTAATGTGGCGCAGTGGTCTAAGGCACTGCATCACAGTGCTAGCTGTGCCACCACAGACTCTGGGTTCGAGCCCAGGCCGCAGCCGGCCGCGACCGGGAGGTCCATGGGGCGAAGCACAATTGGCCCAACGTCGTCCGGGTTGGGGAGGGTTTGGGATATCCTTGTCTCATCGCGCACTAAATCAAATCAAATTTGATCAAATCACTAGCGACTCCTGTGCTGGGCAGTGCATGCTGGGCAGTGCATGCTGACCAGGTCTCCAGGTGTACGGTGTTTCCTCCGACACATTGGTGCGGCTGGCTTCCTGGTTGGATGTGCGTTGTGTCAAGAAACAGTGCGGCTGGGTTGGGTCGTGTATCGGAGGACGCATGGCTCTCGACCTTCGCCTCTCCTGAGTCCGTACGGGAGTTGATGAGACAAGACTGTAACTACTAATTGGATACCACGAAATTGGGAAGAAAAAAAGGGGTTAAAAATAAAAAAATGAATAAAATGTAATGTATTGAAATCAATAGAGTAGCCAAAAAAACTATTGAATTGTTAAATGATCAAAGTAACATCCATACCCGTTGCAGAGGTTAGTAGCTTCCCTCATGGTTCCTACCAGTCTGTTGACGGTCTCAGCCTTCCTCTGGCTGTACACACTCATACTCTGCTGCACAGCCATGGGCACCATCTTCTCAAACAAGTCATATACACACACACACACACACACACACACACACACACACACACACACACACACACACACACACACACACACACACACACACACACACACACACACACACACACACACACACGTCACAAACTAACCCACACATTTACAAACTCTTTTAGACATCCACACAAAAAGCAAAAGTGTGCCCCCCCCCCCCCCCCCCGCGAACTTGGTGCTGAGTGGTCGTGTGTGTACTCGGTCTCTCACCAGTGAACTTGGTGCTGAGTGGTCGTGTGTGTACTCGGTCTCTCACCAGTGAACTTGGCGCTGAGCGGAGGCGTGATGGCGGTAGCCTTGACCAGCGCTGCCTTGCCGATGTGTTCCAGGTCTTTGACCTCAGGGACGCGGTCGTGGTAGATGAAGTCGTTGTCCTTCTTAGCGGCGGTCAGAGCACGGCTGATCTTATCACTAAGGTCTTTCACACTGACGTACTCATCATAGCGAGACGCTACCGTTTTCACCAGCTCTGTAGCATGCTGCAGGGAAGGAGGGAAGAGAGGAGTGCATGATAGTCGGATCCTTCGCACTGTCAATCATAAAGCAGGGCTAGAGTCTTCACTAATTAGTTTGCTGAGGGATGGAGAGAACGAGAGAATAGAGAAGAGAAAACAAAGTCTGAAGACTTTGGTTGAGTGGTTGTGTTTACAGTGGCAAGAAAAAGTAGGTGAACCCTTTAGAATCACCTGGATTTCTGCATAAATTGTGTCATAAAATCTGATCTGCTCTTCACCTAAGTCACAACAATAGACAAACAGTCTGCTTAAACTAATAACACACAATTACATGTTTTCATGTCTTTATTGAACACACTGTGTAAACATTCACAGTGCAGGGTGGGAAAAGTATGTGAACCCTTGGATTTAATAACAGGTTGACCCTCCTTTGGCAGCAATAACCTCAACCAAACGTTTTCTGTAGTTGCGGATCAGACCTGTACAACGGTCAGGAGGAATTTTGGACCATTCCTCTTTACAAAACTGTTTCAGTTCAGCAATATCCTTGGGATGTCTGGTGTGAACCGCTCTCTTGAGGTCATGCCACAGCATCTCAAATCGGGTTGAGGTCAGGACTCTGACTGGGCCGCTCCAGAAGGCGTATTTTCTTCTGTTGAAGCCATTCTGCTGTCGATTTACTTGTGTTTTGGGTCGTTGTCCTGTTGCATCACCCAACTTCTGTTGAGCTTCTATTGGCAGACAGACAGCCTTACATTCTCATGCAAAATGTCTTGATAAACTTGGGAATTCATTTTTCCGTCGATGATAGCAAGCTGTCCAGGCCCTGAGGCAGCAAAGCAGCCCAAACCATGATGCTCCCTCCACCATACTTTACAGTTGGGATGAGGTTTTGATGTTGGCGTGCTGTGCCTTTTTTTCTCCACACAGTGTTGTGTGTTCCTTCAGTTTCATCTGTCCACAGAATATTTAGCCAGTAGCGCTGTGGAACATCCAGGTGCTCTTTTGCAAACTTCAGACGTGCAGCAATGTTTTTTTTGGGACAGCAGTGGCTTCTTCCGTGGTGTCCTCCCATTAACACCATTCTTGTTTAGTGTTTTACGTATCGTACTCGTCAACAGAGATGCTAGCATGTTCCAGAGATTTCTGTAAGTCTTTAGCTGACACGCTAGGATTCTTCTCAACTTCATTGAGTGTTCTGTGATGTGCTCTTGAAGTCATCTTTGCAGGATGGCCACTCCTAGGGAGAGTAGCAACAGTGCTGAACTTTCTCCATTTATAGACAATTGGTCTTACCATGGACTGACTTTTAGAGATACTTTTGTAACCCTTTCCAGCTTTATGCAAGGCAACAATTCTTAATCTTAGGTCTTCTGACATCTCTTTTGTTTGAGACATGGTTCACATCAGGCAATGCTTCTTGTGAATAGCAAAATCAAATTTTGTGAGGTTTTTTTGTATTAAATGGGGCAGGGTAGCGCTAACCAAAATCTCCAATCTCGTTTCATTGATTCGACTCCAGGTTAGTTGACTCCTGACTCCAATTTGCTTTTGGAGAAGTCATTAGCCTAGGGGTTCACATACTTTCTCCAACCTACACTGTGAAGTTTTTAATTATGTATTCAATATAGACAAAATACAATAATTTGTGTGTTTTTAGTTTAAGCACACTGTGTTTGTCTACTGTTGTGACTTAGATGAAGATCAAATTTTATGTCAAATTTATGCAGAAATCCAGGTCATTTCAAAGGGTTCACATACTTTTTCTTGCCACTGTATTTGGTCATAGGAAAATCACTACATTTTCAGGTCAGCTACACTGTAAGAACCACTGAGTTAGAGTTGCGCTGTGTGTGTGTGTGTGTGAGTGAGTGAGTGTGTGTACCTGCAGGCGAGCGATCTCCTCCCCAAAGTGTTTCTTCTGCTTGGCGAGGATAGACTGGTGTAGCTCAGCGTTGGCCTGCATGATGCAGTGTTTAGCTGCCAGCACCGGCAACACCTCCTGGAAATAAATACACTGACCAGGGAGAAGCAACCACAGAGCAGTGCGCATACGCACGCACGCACACACACACGGGGCAAACCATCCACAGGGCAAACCAAAACACATACACGCAAACAAAGGGAAAACCAAAGAACAACACCGCCAAGAGCAAATCACGAACGAGTTTCACGTCACAGAAGCCAAATCAGGAACACGCGCACACACACACCACCACGAGGGATGCAGAGAGCGGAGGATAACGGGAGAGAGAACAGGACAGGACAGGCAATGAGTGAGTGATTAACCTTTCTGCAACATTCACCCAAACTATTACAAAGTAGTGTGTGTGTGTCTGCAAAGTCCAGCCCATGTATTCCCACCCCAGACCGTGTGTGTGTGTGTGTGAGAGAGTCTGTGAGCGTCTTTTAGTAGTAAGACAGGTCAGTCAGATTTCAAACACACATCATTTCAGAAGCTCATTATTAGGTAGTGAGAGACCAGTAAGAATGGGAGTGAGACCGTGAAAGCACCAATGAGAATACAGCCCAAGTAGTGAACAAGAACAACCAATGAGAAAACATCCCAGGTAATGAATAACAAATCAGAATGGAGACTATGGTAATCAACCAATCGGAACAGAGATAGAGAAATGGGGAAAGTTACACACCCTGAGTGTTATCCACACACACGCACACTCACACACACACACTCACACACACCTTGGGCAGGTTCTCTTTGTACTGGCACTGCTTGAAGGCGTCGCTGTAGAAATCTGCCGCCTGATTGGCCAGTTTAGCGATGATGGCGTCCTTCATCTTATCTGTAGGGCAAACGATACCATGGTTACTTGATTTATGCACACACACGTGTAAAGTGTGTGTATAGCATGCGTGTGTGTGTGACGTATCTGTGTACCTGAAGTAGCCTTGAGAAAGAAGACTTCCTGTGCCTGAGCCAGCATGATGAGACTGAGGGTTCCTACGGTCTCAGGAGAGATGTCCATTGTAGGCTCTCTGTTCAGAGCCGACAGCACTGTGTCCTTAATGTGACCAAATGCTCCACTCGCTAACTGGAGGGGTGGAAGAGGGAGAGAGAGTGTATGACAGAGAGAGATGGAAAGACAGACAAGGGCAGGGGGGGGGTTATTGGTTATATTATTACTACGTAGAATTTAAGTATTATTATAAAAAAGGTAGTCATTGGCTGTAATATCATTAGCAGTACTGTAGTAATACCTGGTAGTAATATCAGTCTTACTATAGATTATGGTAGTATTTGGCTGTAGTATTAGTAGTACTGTAGTAATTAGATGTGGTATAAATAGTAGTGTTACTATAGATCCTGGTATTATTACTATAGTAGTACCTGGTAGTATTTGGCTGCGGCCTTCAGTCCTTCATCGCTGTCCAGGTTTTGTTCTGAAGCGATTTGACTTGCCAACGCTGCTCCATTGAACAACACACATGTCTTCTCATAGCCCAGACTGGCCAGGGCTAAAACACACAAACACACACCTGTCCATCAGGCTGACATACCTCACAATAGGGTTACAGAGATCCACCTCTCGCTGTGAGATAGCACACGCCAGCCCAGCTTTACACATGCCATAGACGGGTAATAATTGAAGTATGTTGCAGGGTTTCCATTAGGAACATTTGGCACTGGACAAGTGACCTGAAAGATTTGACATTTATCTGACATTTGAGAAATGTACCAGTCATCCATATGCATTGGGAAAGTAAGCCATTAGGGCATCCATCCACGCAGCCAGCGCAATCAATAAACAAGGGCTATTGGCCAAATGAGCCACACTTACGTGTCCTTAAAACCAGCCTTTTAACAAAATACAAAAACACTATCCCTTGTTTCGATGTTTAGCATATGCAGAACTTTATAGCCTATTGTTTTATTGGTTTTTACTTTCCTCAAATATCAATTGTCCACCTCACGGTTTAGCTGTCAGAGATTTGATCACTAAATACATCAGGGCATTGCATTCATAGGCCTATAGGTGTCTACTGTAAGATATTAATATTTAAAAGATCAAATGCGCTAAATAGACCTTACAGTGAAATGCTTACTTACAAGCCCTTAACAATCAGTTAAAAAAAAGTGTTAAATTATTTACTAAATAAACTGACGTAAAGTAAAAAAAATAACAAAACTGTTAAAAGAGAAACAATAAAATAACAGTAGCGAGGCTATATAAAGGGGTACTGGTACAGAGTCAAGGTTAGTCGAGGTAATATGTACATGTAGGTAGAGGTAAAGTGACTAAACATAGATAATAAACACAGAATAGCAGCAGCGTAGAAAATGGGGTCAATGCAAATAGTCCGGGTAGCCATTTGATTAGCTGTTCAGGAGTTTTATGGCTTGGGGGTAGAAGCTGTTAAGAAGCCTTTTGGACCTAGACTTGGCGCTCCTGCACCGCTTGACATGCGGTAGCAGAGAGAACAGTTTATGACTAGGGTGGCTGGAGTCTGACAATTTTTAGGGCCTTCCTCTGACACCACCTGGTATAGAGGTCCTGGCCCCAGTGATGTACTGGGCCGTACGCACTACCCTCTGTAGTGCCTTGCGGATGGAGACCCGAGCAGTTGCCATACCAGGTGGTGATGCAACAAGTCAGGATGCTCTCAATGATGCAGCTGTAGAACTTTTTGAGGATCTGAGGACCCATGCGAAATCTTTTCAGTCTCCTGAGGGAGAATAGGCATTGTCATGCTCTCTTCACAACTGTCTTGGTGTGTTTGGACCATGATAGTTCATTGGTGATGTGGATATCAAGGAACATGAAGCTCTCAACCTGCTCCACTATAGTCCCATCGATGAGAATGGGTGTGCTCAGACCTTTTCCTGTAGATCATGATCATCTCCTTTTCTGGATCACATTGAGGGAGGTTGTTATGCTGGCACCACACTGCCAGGTCTCTGACATCCTTCCTATAGGCCATCTCATCGTTGTCGGTGATCAGGCCTACCATTGTTGTGTCGTCGGCAAACTTAATGATGGTGTTGGAGTCGTACTTGGCCATGCAGTCATGGGTGAACAGGGAGTACAGGAGGGGACTGGGCATGCACCCCTGAGGGGCCCCTGTGTTGAGGATAAGCATGGCAGATGTGTTGTTACCTACCCTTACTACCTGGGAGCGGCCTGTCAGGAAGTCCAGGATCCAGTTGGAGGGAGGTGTTTAGTCCCAGGGTCCTTAGCTTAGTGATGAGCTTTGAGGGCACTATGGTGTTGAACACGGAGCTGTAGTCAATGAATAGCATTCTCATATAGGTGTTCCTTTTGTCCAAGTGGGAAAGGGCAGTGTGGAGTGCAATAGAGATTGCGTCATCTGTGGATCTGTTGGGGCGGCATGGAAATTGGAGTGGGTCTAGCGTTTCTGGGATAATGATGTGAGCCATGACCAGCCTTTCAAAGCACTTCATGGCTACAGATGTGAGTGCTATGGGTTGGTAGTCATTTAGGGAAGATAGCTGGGTGTTCTTGGGCACAGGGACTATGGTGGTCTGCTTGAAACATGTTGGTATTACAGACTCGAACAGGGAGAGGTTAAAAATGATAGTGAAACACTTGCCAGTTGGTCAGCGCATGCTAGGAGTACACATCCTGGTAATCAGTCTGGCACTGCGGCCTTGTGAATGTTGACCTGTTTAAAGGGGTTACTCACATCAGCTTCGGAACGCGTGACCACACAGTCGTCCGGAACAGCTGGTGCTCTAATGCACCAGTGTTGCTTGCCTTGAAGCAAGCATAGAAGTGATTTAGCTCGTCTGGTACGCTCGTGTCACTGGTCACCTCGCGGCTGTGCTTCTCTTTGTAGTCCGTAATAGTTTGCAAGCATTGCCACATCGGACAAGCGTCGGAGCCAGTGTAGTACAATTCAATCTTAGTCCTGTATTGATGCTTTGCCTGTTTGATGGTTGGTGGTGGGGCATAGCGGGCTTTCTTAGAAATGTCCGGGTTAGAGCCGCTCCGGGGCGCTCTACCCTTTAAATAGTGCGGATGTTGGCTGTAATCCATGGCTTCTGGTGGGGGTATGTACAGTACCAGTCAAAAGGTTGGACACACCTACTCATTCAAGGGTTTTCCTTTATTTTCAATATTGTAGAATAATAGTGGAGACATCAAAACTAAGTTCATTAGAGTTAACTGCACCTCAGAAATTGCAGCACAAATAAATGCTTCACAGAGTTCAAGTTACAGACATCTCAACATCAACTGTTCAGAGGAGATTGCGTGAATCAGACCTTCATGATCGAATTGCTGCAAAGAAACCACTACTAAAGGACACCAATAAGAATAAGAGACTTGCTTGGATCAAAAAACACGAGCAATGGACATTAGACCAGTGGAAACATGTCCTTTGGTCTGATGAGCCCAAATTTGAGATTCCAACTGCTGTGTCTTTGTGAGACGCAGAGCAGGTGAACAGATGATCTCCGCATGTGTAGTTCCCACCGTGAAGTATGGAGGTGGTGGTGTGATGGTGCTTTGCTGGTGACACGGTCTGTGATTTATTTATAATTCAAGGCACACTTAACCAGCATGGCTACCACGGCATTCTGCAGTGATATGCCATCCCATCTGGTTTGCACTTAGTGGGATTATCATTTGTTTCTCAACAGGACAATGACCCAACACACCTCCAGGCTAAGGGCTATTTGACCAAGAAGGAGAGTGATGGAGTGTTGCATCATGTTAGTCATTTTAGCAGACGCTCTTATCCAGAGCGACTTACAGTAGTGAGTGCATACATTTCATACATTTTTCTCAGATGACCTGGCCTCCACAATTCACCGGACCTCAACCCAATTGAGATGGTTTGGGATAAGTTGGACCACAGAGTGAAGGAAAAGCAGCCAACAAGTGCTCAGCATGTGGGAACTCCTTCAAGACTGTTGGAAAAGCATTCCAGGTGAAGCTGGTTGAGAGAATGCCAAGCGTGTGCAAAGCTGTCATCAAGGCTAAGGCAGGCTACTGGGTTAGCAGTTTTTTTGTTACTACATGATTCCGTATGTTATTTCATAGTTTCGATGTCTTCACTTTTATTCTACAATGTAGAAAATAGTAAAAATAAAAGGAAAAAAAAACCCTTGAATGAGTAGGTGTTCTAAAACCTTTGACTGGGACTGTACGTACGGTCACTGTGTGGACGATGTAATCGATTCACTTATTGATGAAGCCAGTGACTGATGTTGTGTACTCCTCAATACCATCGGTAGAATCCAGGAACATATTCCAGTCTGTGTTAGCAAAACAGTTCTGTAGCTTAGCATATGTGTCATCTGACCACTTCTGTATTGAGCGAGTCACTGGTGCTTCCTGCTTTAATTTTTGCTGGTAAGCAGGAATCAGGAGGATAGAGTTATGGTCAGATTTGCAAAATGGAGGGCGAGGGAGATGTTTGTACGCGTCTCTGTGTGTGGAGTAAAGGTGGTGTAGAGTTTTTTTCCCTCCTCTGGTTACATATGTAACATGCTGGTAGAAATTAGGTTAAAATGGATGTAAGATTCCCTGCATTAAAGTCCCCGGCCACTAGAAGCACCACCTCTGGATGAGCATTTTCTTGTTTGCTTATGGCCTTATATAGCTCGTTGAATGCCGTTTTAGTGCCAGCATTGGTTTGTGGTGGTAAATTGACAGCTACGACAAATATAGATGAAAACTCTCTTGGTAAATAGTGTGGTCTACAGCTTACCATGAGAAACTCTACCTCAGGCGAGCAAAACCTTGAGACTTCCTTAATATTAGATTCCGAATAGCAGCAGTTATTTACAAATAGACACCGACCACTGTCTTACCGGAGGCAGATGTTCTGTCTTGCCGATAAACGGAAAACTCAGCCAGCTGTATGTTATCCATGTACTTATTCAGCCACGACTCAGTGAAACATAAGATATTACAGTTAATGTCCCGTTGGTAGGATAGTCTTGATCGGAGCTCACCCAGTTTATTATCCAATGACTGCACGTTGGCTAATAGGACTGATGGTAGAGGCGGACTACCCACTCGCCGTCGGATCCTTACAAGGCACCCCGACCTACGTCCTCGCTATCGCCGTCTCTTCTTCATGCGAATGACGGGAATTTGGGCCTTGTCCGGTGTCTGAAGTAAATCCTTCGCATGTACACACGTTAAAGAAAAGAATCTCCGTCAAGTACGAGGTGAATAATCGCTGTCCTGATTTCCAGAAGCTCTTTTCGGTCATAAGAGATGGTGGCCGAAACATTATGTACAAAATAAGTTACAAATAACGTGAAAAACACACACACAATAGCACTATTGGTTAGGAGCCCGTAAAACGGCTGCCATCTCATCCGGTGCCATAAATATAAAAGAAAGAAAAGCTTAGGCCTAGCCCCAGAGAGTGATGGAGATATGCTGGCGGAATGATATGACAGGACATGCATTTCTTTATCCTTGTCAGATATGCTACTGCGTCTGCTATACAGATATATACAGCTAATTCGTACATTTTCTATCAGAATATTTTTTTATAAAGATAAGCATTATATTGTTAGATTACAGGAGTAACTCTGGTAGGCCTAAAACATTCTTCCTCGCCTCAAGTTCAAGGAGTGTAAGTCAGTTGGACTGCCGGTACGCACTGCCTTCATATCATAGGCTGGCAGTATAATAGCCAGACCAAAAGTAATTAAGTCCAGCCATTGTTTATAGAGTAAATACGAGTAGGATATTATATTGCGGCTAACACAACATTACAGTTGGAACTTAATTTAGCTAAAGAAAATGGCTCAACAGAATTAAACAAAACACTTAAAAACTTTTTTAAACAAAAGCTTTGAACAGGCTATGACAGCAATAGGCGAACGATATTAATTTTACAACAGGCCTACTTATAACATAACTAAACACAGAGCATACAATTAAAAAGACAAATCAAACTGAATTTAGCCAACAAAAATGACTAATCAGAATGAAACAAAACATGTTTTGCATATTTAAAGAACTGGTTTAGATGAATAAATAGGCCTAAAATAATAACAATGAGCGAGTTGCACAGTAGCCACAACAACGTTTCTCTCATCTTTGTCACCTACAATATTAAAACTTGTCCATCCGGAGGACATTCCCCTTGTAGGCATACTCTCTAACTTCCATTTTATTTAAATGCAAAAGGTCTCCATCTTCGCAATCAACAGTAGCCTAGGCCAAAGCTCCTCTCTCCTTAGCAGCAGGTGCATGTACATAAGGCAGAGTGTAATGAGTGAGAGAATGGTGCTGAAGCGCAAAATCTGGGTTCATGATAGGCAGCCCTGGGCAGTTTGGCCGTCTACGATTTAATTTATTGTCACTTAATTTATTTGATCGGCCAAAAGCCGGGTAACGGAAACCCTGATATGTTGAAAAAGACAAGGAGCGAACACCCATCATATAATATAACTGCCTCCTACACCTACTGGAACAACCATGCCCGCAGGCCTCGTATGTGTGTGTGTGTGTGTAGCGTACCTAGTTTGACTGAGCCCCCGAACAGTGAGCCCTTATCAAAGGCATCTTTCCATGTGAAGGTTAGACACAGCTGCAGGAACACAGAAAGAGAGATTAGCAACACCATCAAACAAACCTTATTTTTTATTAGCATTTCATGTGTGACGTGATTCTCTGTACCACGCAGACACATACTGTATTCTATTGTTTTCAGCAACAGTGTGTATTTTGTATTGAGTGGATGAGAGGTTATATGTACCTGGTTTTCAGAGAAGGGAAACTTGGGCTCCACGGCACACAGCTGATCATAATACCTACAGAAAAGAGAGATGGTCAATAACACAGTCAATAACAACTAGGCTTGGGCGGAATCCAGATTCTCACATCTGCCTTGTGCCATACCAGGATACTCTGGAATTTTGTATTTTTATTGAACCTTTACTTAACTAGGCAAGTCAGTTAAGAACATTTAGTTAAGTCAGTTAAGAACACAATTATTATTTACAATGGATGGCCTAGGAACAGTGGGTTAACTGCCTTGTTCAGGGGCAGAACGATAGATTTTTACCTTGTCAGCTTGGGGATTTGATCTAGCAACCTTTCGGTTACTGGCCCAACGCTCTAACCACTAGGCTACCTGCTGAATGCTTATGTAAATGTGATATTTCAGGGTTGTTTTTATTTATACTCAGTAAGCACCTTTGGCAGCCTCGAGTCTTCTTGGGTATTACGCTACAAGCTTGGCACACCTGTATTTGGGAAGTTTCTCCCATTCTTCTCTGCAGATCGTCTCAAGCTCTGTCAGGTTGGATGGGGAGCGTTGTTGTACAGCTATTTTCAGGTCTCTCCAGAGATGTTTGATCGGGTTCAAGTCCGGGCTCTGGCTGGGCCATTCAAGGCATTCAGAGACTTGTCCTGAAGCCACTCCTGCCTTGTCTTGCCTGTGTGCTTAAGGTCGTTGTCCTGTTGGAAGGTGAACCTTCACCCCAGTCTAAGGTCCTAAGCAGGTTATCAAGGATCTCTCTGTACTTTGCGCCATTCATCTTTCCCTCGATACCGAATAGTCTCCTAGTCCCTGCCGCTGAAAAACATCCCCACAGCATGATGCTGCCACCACCATGCTTCACCGTAGTGATGGTGCCAGGTTTCTTCCAGATGTGACGCTTGGCATTCAGGCCAAAGAGTTCAATCTTGGTTTCATCATACCAGAGAATCTTGTTTCTCATGGTCTGAGTCCTTTAGGTGCCTTTTGACAAACTCCAAGCGGGCTGTCATGTGCCTTTTACAGAGGAGTGGCTTCCGTCTGGGCACTCTTCCATAAAGACCTGATTGGTGGAGCGCTGCAGAGATGGTTGTACTTCTGGAAGGTTCTCCCATCTCCACAGAGGAACTCTGGAGCTCTGTCAGAGTGATCATCGGGTTCTTGGTCACCTCTATGACCAAGGCCCTTTTTCAACAGATTGCTCAGTTTGGCTGGGCAGCCAGCTCTAGGAAGTGTCTTGGTGGTTCCAAACTTCTTACATTTAAGAATGATGGAGGCAAATGTGTTCTTGGGGACCTTCAATGTTGCAGAATTGTTTTGGTACCCTTCCCCAGATCTGTGCCTTGACACCATCTTGTCTCGGAGCTCTACGGACAATTCCTTCGACCTCATGGCTTGGTTTTTGCTCTGACATGCACTGTGAACTGTGGGACCTTATATAGACAGGTGTGTGCATTTCCAAATCACGTCCAATCAATTGAAATTACCACAGGTGGACTCCAATCAAGTTGTAGAAACATCTGAAGGATGATCAATGGAAACAGGATGCACCTGAACTCGATTTCGAGTCATATTTTTATTTATTTTATTTCACCTTTATTTAACCAGGTAGGCTAGTTGAGAACAAATTAGTGCCTTTGATATTTTAAGTAGAAATTTTGCACAAATATTTGAAAAGCCTTTTAGATTAAATTAAGTTTCCTTCAATATAGTCAACAGGGAAAATTCAATAAATCAGATTTTTTTATATGAATAAAGCATCCTCTGTGACTTCTAGGAAGATTTTAACCAGTTAACCCCAAAATGTCTCCAAGTTTACACCATCATTGTAAAGCCCTAGTTATTCTGAAGATTATTATTTATTTAATGTGATTCAGTCTAAGGTCAAATAAACATGTTCCTCATTTTAAGGTCAACCCTGTTACATGAACGTAACTCTCGTTTAAATATGGTGAAACTATTCCTTAAAAAAAAGTAATAATTCTAAACAAACATTGACCATCTAATAGCGAAATCAAAGTGTTAAAGCAGATGAGCTCGTTCTACTCCTTTTGGCCAAATTCTGGTGTTTTGTGGTGAAAAACTGAGCAGGTCGAGCATAACACGTCAACCCGTTACCCATAGATAGGAGGCTAGAATATATATATATATTTTTTTTTAATATTTAGAAATATATATTTTTACTATTTTATTATAGGGCTGTGACGATACCAGTGTCACAATATTTTTTCTATGGCAAAAATGTAAACACGAACCAGTCCAAACTCTTTGGTCCTTTAAAAAAACATCTGTATGTAAAATATTGCATATACATGGAAAATAAATAAATGTGACTCTGGATGACAACATAATGTTGTTAGGGCGGTTTTCCTAAAGAAGATAAATCCACTTTGTGTATTGTTTCCTTGCCGCGACACTAATGAGTATTGCAATTAGTGATACACCGATGACATTTTTGGCCGATATCCAATATTTTCCTTGCCCCCAAAAAATGATACCGATAACCGATATTTAAAATGTTAGCGGCCTTTTGAACATTCTAGTACAGTTAAATAGTTAACACACACATGGACGCAGCGGTCTAAGGCACTGCATCTCAATGCAAGAGGCGTCACTACAGTCCCTGGTTTGAATCCAGGCTGGATCACATCCGGCCGTGATTGGGAGTCCCATAGGGCGGTGCACAATTGGTCCAGCGTCGTCCGGGCCGTCATTGTAAATAAGAATTTGCACTTGCCTAGTTAAATAAAAGGTTACACACACACACACCAAAAAGTTATTTTGTTGGCATTTATGTGTCCCCATTACCAGTAAAACATAATCAAAACCTATTTCTTTCACTTACTTGCTGTGCTGTTTCATTGTTCAGTCGTTTCATTCTCAACCAGGATTTCTATGGAACGCCGTTTGAGTCTTTGCGTATCAAAAAAGATACGTCAACTAACACTACATAATCTGTTTCAGTAGCTATAGTTAGCTAGCTAGTATAATTATGCTAGCTAACTATATAGCTAGGTGTCATCATCTAAAATAACCCTAATTTATAAGACAGTTCTTTTTTTATTAATGGTGGTTGGGACCCATCTCTGTGAAGCTAGCCACAATAAGGATTAGCCACAATAGTGGACTTTGCGGTTAGCCTTCAAAATAAAAGTATGGCATAATTCTACTAGTGTATTTATTTGCATCACTGTCAATTACATACTTTTATTTTGAAGGCAAACCGCAAATTCCACTATTGTGCCTAATCCTTATTGTGGCTAGCTTCACAACACATAACCCAGTCCGGTCGAGCCTCACTAGCCAGATGAAGCTAGCTGGCTGCTTATAACGTTAGCTTTGGGCAACAGGGTTAAGTAGCTGGCTAGTTATTTATTTTCATGAACCGAAGTTAAATTTCATTGTAAACACATTGTTCGTGGCCGGTGTTTGCTTGTTTGCAGACTTTTTGTACAGCTTTGACAGTGCTACTGTATCTTTTTTGACACGCAAAGACTCAAACGGTGTTCCATAGTATGTAGGTCGTGAAGCTAATAGCAGTGAAGCTATTACTGTGTAACTCCGGTAGGGCAACATCGGAAAAATAGCGCACTTGGTAGTGTTAACCGGTGCTCGACCAGTTGGCGAAAGCCAACATCACCCACGACAGAGAACGGTTGATTATCAAGGGCAATGAATTCCATTATCTTGGCTTTAATGGATTTCGCCTTTGAGTTGTTTCGCTGAAATTTTGACTTATTGACTGCTCGAGCCACACAGCAGACATTGTTGGCTAGTTTAGGAATGCTGTGTTGCACATATAGCGCAAAATGTTACGTCATGTACCTTCGTTATATAGGTATGCACGTCAGCTGTGACATGGTTTTGCACATCGACCGATACCGATGGTGGCATTTTTAGCTAATATCCGATGTGTTCACCAATATATCATACATCCCTAATTGCGATACTGGTATTGTCCTGGACAAAAGGCACCTAATTGGCGGAACAACCCTTGTACTATAGTTGACTCTCAGGTCAGAGAGAGGTAATGAAGGAATGTGAAGGAAGGATGGAATGAGGGGTACTTGCAGAAGTGCAGTGTGAGAATGGGAAAAGAAGGAGAGAGGGAGGGTAGAAGAGTAGGGAGGAAGGGAGAGGGAGGGTAGAAGAGTAGGGAGAGGGAGGGTAGAAGAGTAGGGAGGAAGGAGAGAGGGAGGGAGGGTAGAAGAGTAGGGAGGAAGGGAGAGGGAGGGTAGAAGAGTAGGGAGAGGGAGGGTAGAAGAGTAGGGAGGAAGGAGAGAGGGAGGGTAGAAGAGTAGGGAGGAAGGAGAGAGGGAGGGAGGGTAGAAGAGTAGGGAGGAAGGGAGAGGGAGGGTAGAAGAGTAGGGAGAGGGAGGGTAGAAGAGTAGGGAGGAAGGAGAGAGGGAGGGTAGAAGAGTAGGGAGGAAGGAGAGAGGGAGGGAGGGTAGAAGAGTAGGGAGGAAGGAGAGACGGAGGGTAGAAGAGTAGGGAGGAAGGGAGAGGGAGGGTAGAAGAGTAGGGAGGAAGGGAGAGGGAGGGTAGAAGAGTAGGGAGGAAGGGAGAGGGAGGGTAGAAGAGTAGGGAGGAAGGGAGAGGGAGGGTAGAAGAGTAGGGAGGAAGGGAGAGGGAGGGTAGAAGAGTAGGGAGGAAGGGAGAGGGAGGGTAGAAGAGTAGGGAGGAAGGGAGAGGGAGGGTAGAAGAGTAGGGAGGAAGGGAGAGGGAGGGTAGAAGAGTAGGGAGGAAGGGAGAGGGAGGGTAGAAGAGTAGGGAGGAAGGGAGAGGGAGGGTAGAAGAGTAGGGAGGAAGGAGAGACGGAGGGTAGAAGAGTAGGGAGGAAGGGATAGGGAGGGTAGAAGAGTAGGGAGAGGGAGGGTAGAAGAGTAGGGAGGAAGGGAGAGGGAGGGTAGAAGAGTAGGGAGGAAGGGAGGGTAGAAGAGTAGGGAGGAAGGGAGAGGGAGGGTAGAAGAGTAGGGAGGAAGGGAGAGGGAGGGTAGAAGAGTAGGGAGGAAGGGAGAGGGAGGGTAGAAGAGTAGGGAGGAAGGGAGAGGGAGGGTAGAAGAGTAGGGAGGAAGGGAGAGGGAGGGTAGAAGAGTAGGGAGGAAGGGAGAGGGAGGAGAAGAGCGGTCGCTAGGTGGGTGCACTGAAGCGTTTTAGGTACAAACAATGATTACCATGGTTACACTAAGATTAGCAAGGTTGTGACTACCTGGTTATGCTATGGGACCAAAGTATATACAGAGTTTGCATTTTTGGGTACATTTCCATTGGATCCATTACACCGGGGTAGTTAGTGGAACATGCGCACCTCAAGTATTTGATGGAAAACAAATAATTATTTACAGTTTAGAGTTCTGTCCTAGCCAGGTCTGCTGGTGACTAGACTACTGCTGCTGACACAATGGCGGTCTGTCTGCAGGGCTGTGAAAGGGATATTGAATACAAGGCCCGTTGCCATAGCTACCTGGCACATGGCTCACTCTGTACATGAGCTGAGAGCTAAGAGGCTACATTGCTAAGATTCACCTCCTAGGCATCTACCCACTCTGTATTGCAAAGCATAGCCAGAATGTTAACATACTGTAGGCCAGCAATAGCATGTCCCTATCCCACCTTGTAGTTAGGAAGCCTATGCTAACAATGAATAAGTTCCTCCAGCAAACACCCCTTAGAGCAAACAGAGATGCCAAGGCTCTATTGTAATGCACTAGTATTAAATAATGCTCTATGGACAATACAATGCTAAACTATTAGTCAATTGATTCTATACAGGGGAGCAAAGTCTAAATCCTGCTCATATCACTAGTAGCCTAGTATATAGAATAGATGACTGGCTGGAGAAACTGGGGATAGAAAATCAATAGGTCACCACTCCAATAGGTCACCACTCCAAGAAAATCAGAGGATAGAAAATCAATAGGTCACCACTCCAATAGGTCACCACTCCAAGAAAATCAGAGGATAGAAAATCAATAGGTCACCACTCCAAGATGTGTGTGGTGATATCACACAGGACTGGAGACACATCTTCTTTGGTAGGGTAGAGGAGGTTTGTTAACCAAATAACAGTCCAGTTTCCTCCATGGAACTCTATGCAAAACATTCCTACCATCTCCCAGTGTGGGTATTCTTTTTAGATGAGATGGCTCGGATTTAGCTGAATAATGCCTCTGAGGCAGGCAGACTATATTATATGTACATGATATAGCATAGCCTATTTCTACTCTGAAAGTTATGTAGTGTTGAATCCTCCCACCTAGATCTTGGATCAGTTGAGTATCTATCAAGAAGCGATAGTGAGGGACCTTCCAAGAGGTCTGAGTCTTTATGGCACAGGAGGTAATGCTAGCCATCCTGAAACCACCCCCACATAACCCTCCTGAAACTAAGATTACTTGTATAATGTTATAATAACATATCAATAAACACTCACTAGAAACATGGAGATTTTGATGACGTTAGAAAATTTGACAATGACACATTCAAATTTGATATTGGGGCTGGTCAAACTGACTCATGAGGATGCCAGCTGGGAAATACCCCTGTCAGAAGATAGATACCCTACCATTACACTTGTTTACACATCTGCACTGTAGTCTGAATGCAACTATGGTTACATTAAGACACTGTGGAGCGGGCGCAAGATATGGGTCAGAAAAAGTACCTCAATGCAGGGATAGGATATGCCACTGTAATCCACATTTTACCTTTATCCACACTGCTCAATCGAGAAGATTGAAATACTGCTTGTTTTCCCATAAAACTGCCCTTTCCGTCCCCAGGCTAGTTAGCAAAATGACTGCGATGGCTACTGCTAGTTAGCATGAGGACTACAGGGCATTTTTCAATCTTCTCAATGGAGCAGTTTGGATAAAGGCATATTTTGGAGTACAGTGGTATATCCCATCCCCATATCTGTGCAGGCTTTATGGTGTCTTAATAGAACCATGATTGCGTTCTGACCTCAGTGCAGTGCACTGTAAACAAGCGTAACTGTAGGGTCGGTAACTTCTGACAAGGAAATAGCCATTACTTAATTGCCACTGGTTTATGCTAATGTTTATTGGAATTGGCTAACATGAAAGTTAGTTAACTACCTAGCTAAACAAGCTAGCTAGTTACTTTACTAATTGACAGCAGGTTCATTTCACATGTAGAAATCGTTATTGAGCAATTACAGTAGGCATCACATGGACATTGATTGTCAATGCGTTAACTTGTCATAAATTGTTAAACACATGACTCAAAAGGGAAAAAGTGCTTCCGAGAATTTCAGGGTGCGGCAATGGAGTTAACTAGCAGCCTAGCATTTCCAAACAAGTGAAATAGCTAGTTAAGTGTTAGGTGGCTAGCTGGAGTTAGCTAGTTACGTCAGTGCGGCAGTATTCAAACCTCAGGAGGATTTCCAGCGAGCTTTCGTGTTTGTCGAGCGGCCTCCCCAGAGCACTCTTGCGCAGCTTGTTCAACTCCTCCACGGATCGGATATACTCAGCTTGATCCTCGCCCGTTGGGTATGTCGCCGTAACGAATTTCGAGAGCGGTTTAACTAGTTCGACTTCAGACGACTTCTTTAACGGGACAGAAATAAAAGTCGCCATTTTTGGCCCGCGAAAAGTAACAAATAAAATGTGAAACGACTATCAATCGGACAAAAACAACAAGCGACTCCTCACTTCCTGGATTCTGCTGCAAACGTCAGAAGACGTTGACGGATAGTGCGAGCTGCGCAGACGCAGTGAGGGCTGGACAGGGGCAAGACAGGTTTCTGATATCTCGATGTATTTTTTTCTTCATCTTATTGGATGCTAACATTAAGGGCTATATTTAGACAGGACATGTCTATGATTATTTATATTTTAAAGGTGCAATATGCAGAAATCGCTCCGCCATTTCCTGGTTGCTAAAATTCTAAAAGTTTGCCTAATTTCAGTTATGTAGTGTAGAGAATCATTGTACGATCTTAACTGCTGTGAAATATATTTTCAATAGCCAAAAATATTGTATTTTCAGCTGTTTGAAGCTGGTGTACAAAACCAAAAGTACAAGAAGCAAAAATATACTTAAGGGACACATACAAATAGCGCCCATTGAACATATCTACTGCTTCTGAGGCCTTCTGAGACTCTATGTGAATTTGATCAGGTTGCCCAAAAAATACATATTACAGCTTAATAAACTCAGCAAAAAAAGAAATGTCCTCTCACTGTCAACTGCATTTATTTTCAGCAAACTTAATATGTGTAAATATTTGTATGAACATAAGATTCAACAACTGAGACATTAACTGAACAAGTTCCACAGACATGTGACTAACAGAAATTGAATAATGTGCCCCTGAGGGGGGTCAAAATCTAAAGTAACAGTCAGTATCTGGTGTGGCCACCAGCTGCATTAAGTACTGCAGTGCATCACCTCCTCATGGACTGCACCAGATTTGCCAGTTCTTGCTGTGAGATGTTACCCCACTCTTCCACCAAGGCACCTGCAAGTTCCCGGACATTTCTGGGGGGAATGGCCCTAGCCCTCACCCTCCGATCCAACAGGTCCCAGACGTGCTCAATGGGATTGAAATCCGGGCTCTTCGCTGGCCATGGCAGAACACTGACATTCCTGTCTTGCAGGAAATCACGCACAGAATGAACAGTATGGCTGGTGGCATTGTCATGCTGGAGGGTCATGTCAGGATGAGCCTGCAGGAAGGGTACCACATGAGGAAGGAGGATGTCTTCCCTGTAACACACAGCGTTGAGATTGCCTGCAATGACAAGCTCAGTCCGATGATGCTGTGACACACCGCCCCAGACCATGACGGACCCTCCACCTCCAAATCGATCCCGCTCCAGAGTACAGGCCTCTGTGTTATGCTCATTCCTTCGACGATAAACGCAAATCCGACCATCAACCCTGGTGAGACAAAACCGCGACTCATCAGTGAAGAGCACTTTTTGCCATTCCTGTCTGGTCCAGCGACGGTGGGTTTGTGCCCATAGGCGACGTTGTTGCAGGTGTTGTTACACATGGTCTGCCTCTGTGAGGACGATCAGCTTTCACTCATGTCTCCCTGTAGAGCTGTCTTCAGTGTCTCACAGTACGGACATTGCAATTTATTGCCCTGGCCACATCTGCAGTCCTCTTGCCTAAGGCACATTCACACAGATGAGCAGGGACCCTGGGCATCTTTCTTTTGGTGGTTTTCAGTTAGTAGAAAGGCCTCTTTAGTGTCCTAAGTTTTCATAACTGTGACCTTAATTGCCTACCGTCTGTAAGCTGTTAGTGTCTTAACCGTTCCACAGGTGGATGTTCATTAATTGTTTATGGTTCATTGAACAAGCATGGGAAACAGTGTTTAAACCTTTTACAATGAAGATCTGTGAAGTTATTTGGATTTTTACAAATTATCTTTGAAAGACAGGGTCCTGAAAAAGGGATGTTTCTTTTTTTGCTGAATTTACATTTATCCATGTTTTCTATGCTTGTGTTATCGTTCATAGCATGTTATGGTATGTGGCCCTTATCACAATCATATAAATAAACACACCATCTTTATGAAATAGTTTTATTTCCAGAACAGAAGTGTGTGTGTGTGCATCTCCAGTTTGACTGTAGGCTGTACAGAAACACAGTGATCACCTCCTCACTGACACACAGAGACAGGGAACACAGGTTGCTAGAACTAGGACAGGTATCACTGTATTACACATCACATTTCTGTGTGAAAGGCTCCCAGCATTCTGTGTTTAACCCAGGTCTGTAGAGCTGGGGTGTATATGTTCTGAACGTTGCAGATAAAAAAATAGAATGAACAAAGCTTACATGAATCCCTATTTTATCTGACAGACGATCATATCTGTTCAACACCATACATTTCTATCGTAACGTTCTGTAATGATGCACCATCCTGAACAGGGCCCTGTGCTCCTCAGTCTCTGGTGTTGTTGAAGTAGGTGACACACAATGGAGGTGATGTTCAGTTTCACTTCAACATTATTAATAATATTCACTTTATTTCTCCCAGGTTCCGTGAAGGGCGTGGTTCACAAACAACACACTACATCAAGTTGGACTTCTGTGGTTTTCAGTGCAGACTTGGTCTTTTATTTCTGGGGGAGAAAATAGGGACGACTGGGCTACACTTTTTTTCCCAGCCAACATAAAACCTTCCTACTCTCCTCCGCCCAACTCATGCTCTTTACTAAAAGGCAAACTAAGCAGGGTTCATGCCAAGTGGGAAAGCAGTGATAACTACTGAAATTAAACTAAGTTAGCCTTTGCAATAATTGCTGGGGGGGGGTGGGGGGAGATAAACACATGCACACACAGCCAGTTTCCACTGCCTGCAGTCACCAACTAACTATACAGCCAGTGACAGAGCTAAGAAAACAAACAGGGTTTCAAGCCCATCCTGTCAGGGGTGAAGGAAGGCTACACCTTGGATACGCCCCTGGTTTCACTACCAGAAACACAACCTGTTCTAACATCTACTTCTTCCCAAATCAGTTTGGTCCATTTCATAGTGAGTTTATTTAAGCCATATAGTCTAGGAGATGCTTCCTCCTTGCCCCTCTCCATGTCAATAGTCTGAGTATAGTCAGTGTGTCCACTCCCCTACATATTTATTAGAATAGTGAAGCTAAACCTTTTAATTTGGCTCTATATTCCAGCATTTTGAACTTGAGATCAAATGTTTTGAGGTGACAGTATAGAATTTCACCTTTTGAGGGTATTTTCAGAAATATCTGTTTTACCGTATAAAAATGAAAGCACTTTATGTATCTAGTCCCCCCAGTTGAAGGTGTCATAAGTATTTGGCCAAATAGAAAGATAGTGTATTCAATTTAATCAAAAGTTTAGTATTTGGCCCCATATTCCTATCACGCAATGACTACATCAAGCTTGTGACTCTACAAACTTGTTGGAAGCACTTGCAGTTTGTTTTGGTTGTGTTTTGGATTATTTTGTGCCCAGGAAGAAATTAATGGTAAATAAAGTATTGTCATTTTGGAGTCACATTTATTGTAAATAATGTTTCTGAACACATCTATATTAATGTGGATGCTACCATTATTAAAGATAATCATGGATAAATCATGAATAATGATGAGTGAGAAAGTTAGAGGCTTAAATATCATAAACCCACCCCCCCCAAAAAATTATACCCTCCTGTGAGGGTAATGGTGAGAGAGGTATGCATGATTTAGGGGTATGATCTTTGTGAATCTAACTTTCTCACTAATTCATAATTTATTCATGATTACCTGTAACCATGGTAATATCCACATTAATATAGATGTGCTCAGAAACATTTTCCATCCTTATTTACTATTTGTTTTTAAAGTCTACAATACTTCTGACACCTTCAAATGGAGGGACTAGATACATAAAGTGCATTCATTTCTAAACGGTAAAACGTGTATGAAATTACCCTCAAATAAAAGGCGACATTCTGTACTGTCGCCTCAACAAAACATTTGAACTCAAATCCAGGTGTAGAGAGCCAAATCAAAAGTTTTAGCGTCACTGTCCAAAAAAAACATGTGTGAGAAAAAGAAAAAAACTGAGCCTAGCGAACAGTGAGAAGTATGGAATCAGAGACACATTATCTTACACAACAGCCAAACAAAGAAACTACCATCAAAAGACAAACTAAAAACGATAAAAGAGACAGTAAAAATATGAAATATGTCATTTAAAAGACTTGAGTGGGGTGAAACAAGTATCCATGATGCTTAGACATGTCTATGCAGGCTGGGTCTCCAGTGGAAATCCCTGTCCTGCTATGAAATAGGCTGGGGTATATTGCAACGTGTTCTCAGTATTAATCTGTACGTAAATCCGAGACACTTAATTTAGTATCACAACCGGCCGTGATTGGGAGTCCCATCGGGCGGTGCACAATTGGCCCAGCATCGTCCGGGTTTGGCCGGGTAGGCTGTCATTGTAAATGAGAATTTGTTCTCAACCGACTTGCCTAGTTAAATAAAAAAAATTGTTATGTTTCATATGATGTGCACTAAAATGTGGATGTCCATCATCCATTTCTTATATGTTACAATTTGCAATTTTCAAAATGTAGAATATGTTAAAAATTCCAATTTGTTGTAGTTAACGTTAGCCAATGGTGTAAAGTACTTAAGTAAAAATACTTTGAAGTACTACTTAAGTAGTATTTTGGGGTATTTGTACTTTACTATTTATATTTTTGACAACTTTTACTTCACTACATTCCTAAAGAAAATATTGTACTTTTCACTCCATACATTTTCCCTGACAACCAAAAGTACTCGTTACATTTTGATTGCTTAGCAGGACAGGAAAATTGTCAAATTCAAGCACTTATCAAGAAAACATGTGGTCATCCCTACTGCCTCTGGCCTGGCGGACTCACTAAACACAAATGCATCTTTTGTAAATAATGTCTGAGTGTTGGAGTGTGCCCCTGGCTATCTGTAAATTTAAATAACAAGAAAATGGTGCTGTCTGCTTTGCTTAATATAAGGAATTATAAATGATTTATACTTTTGATACTTAAGTATATTTAAAACCAAATAGTTTTAGACTTTTAGTCAAGTAGTATTATACAGTCCGACTCACTTTTAATTGAGTAACTTTCTATTGAGGTATCTATACTTTTACTCAAGTATGGATATTGGGTACTTTTTCCACCACTGACGTTAGCTAAGGGTGGTTAACATTAGCTAGTTTGCTAACGATATCTAGGCTAGGGGTTAGGTTTAGGGGTTAAGGTTAGGAGTTGGGTTAAAGAGTTATTAAGGGAAGAGTTAGCTAACATGCTAAGTAGTTGCTAATTACCTAAAATGCTAAAGTTGTCCGTGATGAGATTTGAACACGCTTCTTTCGTTTTTGCTTAAAATAACCTTTGGTCTTATGTAACCATACCAAACATAACATACACTATATATACACAAAAGTATGTGGACACCCCTTCAAATTAGTCGATTCGGCTATTTCAGACACACCCGTTGCTGACAGGTGTATAAAATCTCCATAGGTTAACATTGGCAGTAGAATGGCCTTACTTAAGAGCTCAGTGACTCAACGTGACACTGTCATATGATACCACCTCTCCAACAAGTCTGTTCGTCAAATTTATGCCCTACTAGAGCTGCCCCGGTCAACTATAAGTGTTGTTATTGTGAAATGGAAACGTCTAAGAGCAACAACGGCCCAGCCGCGAAGTGGTAGGCCACAAACTTACAGAACGGGATCACCGAGTGCTGAAGCGCATAAAAATAGTCTGTCCTCGGCTGCAACACTCACTACCGAGTTCCAAACTGCTTCTGGAAGCAACGTCAGCACAAGAAATGTTCATTGGGAACTTCATGAAATGGGTTTCCATGGCCGAGCTGCCGCACACAAGCCTAAGATCACTATGCACAATGGCTGGAGTGGTGTAAAGCTCGCCGCCATTGGACTCTGGAGCAATGGAAACGCGTTCTCTGGAGTGATGAATCACGCTTCACCATCTAGCAGTCCGACGGACGAATCTGAGGTTGGCGGATGCCAGGAGAACGCTACCTGCCCCGATGCATAGTACCAACTGTAACGTTTGGTGGAGGAGGTATAATGGTCTGGGGCAGTTTATGGTTCGGTCTAGGCCCCTTAGTTCCAGTGAAGGGAAATCTTAACGCTACAGCATACAATGACATTCTAGACGATTCTGTGCTTCCAACTTTGTGGCAACAGTTTGGGTAAGACCCTTTCCTGTTTCAGCATGACAATGCCCCCGTGCACAAAGAGATCCATACAGAAATGGTTTGTCGAGATCGGTGTGGAAGAACTTCCCTGGTCTGCACAGAGCCCTGACCTCAACCACATCAAACACCTTTGGGATGAATTGAAAGGCAGACAGAGCCAGGCCTAATCACCCAACATCAGTGCCCGACCTCACGAATGCTCGTGGCTGAATGGAAGCAAGTTCCTGCAGAATATTCCAACATCTAGTGGAAAGCATGGCCAGAAGAGTGGAGACTGTTATAGCAGCAAGGGGGGTGGGGGCAACCCGATATTAAATGCCCATGATTTTGGAATGAGATGTTTGACGAGCAGGTGTCCACATACTTTTGGTCATGTAGTGTATCATACTAATTTGAGTGTCCCGGATTTACATTTACTGTGTTATGTCTAGTCCATGAAAGCAGGCTGTATATTATGGTATCAGACTTGGTTCAAATGATAAATTAATCAGAAGAACAGGCCCTGTTAGCATTCTGTTGGCCAGTGTCTAACGCCCCCAACATCTCGACTTGATTGGCTAAGAGGACTCCCATCCTCACTAGTTCTAGAATGTCTGGGAACAGATCTAGAACGTTCATATCTAGACTACTGTGTTCTACACAATATACACAACCACACAGAGACTGTTGTTCTAGATCAGGGTCAAAGTCATTCCTGGGAGGGCCGAGTGTCGTCAGGTTTTTCCTTTCAATTAAGACCTAGACAACCAAGCGAGGGAAGTTACTTACCAATTAGTGACCTAATTCATCAATAAAGTACAAGGGTGGAGCAAAAACCTGCAGACATTCGGCCCTCAGAGGAATGAGTTTGACACGCGTTGTAGACAGTGTTCTGTTTGAGTTGATTAGTTGCCAGCTCTGCTTCCGTGGAAGTGGTCGAGTCTCAGTCAAAGCAAATGAGATCACGCAGCTGGGGTCCGTCTGTCTGTCCATCAATCTGTATGTTCAAGTCACATGGCATTACAGTGTCACAGCACTGACTACTGGCCTAGCCCTGGCTGAAGCCTATAGCACTGCCTCTATGAGCCTCTCTGTGGGGGGCAGCCTACCCCTCCCCACTTATAAAACTAGAAAGAAATGGAGAGAATAAAACACGTCACAGGCCTCCATCCCCTCTCTCCCCCTCAGTAATAGTGTTTTCAATATGAAACAGTGGTCACACCCACGTCAGATTCTAACGTTAACATGGCTTCAGTTCAGTCCCTCTGTCCTGCTGCCTTACACATAGCAATCTGAACGATAGGAGAGAGAGGGAGGGAGAGAGAGAGAGGGAGGGAGACGGCTCTGCTAGTCACGGAGGGAGGAGTTTTCAGTGATGTCATCACGCTCACATCTTCCATCGCTACTTCAGAACCAGGTGGAGCCCCTCCCCCGTTTCATCTAGAGGGATTGAGAGCAAGAGAGGGAAAGACAAGACGTAGTGTTAGCATGGAGGCCAAACATGGGAAACAGAGACAAGAAAAGAAATGTCTTGGGCCAGACACAGACTACCAACATACCTTTGAGTGTGCCAATGAGAAAGCAGCTCTCATCAGGTAAGTTATAAACCACCTGGGGAACAACATCAATTAACTTCAACATTAAATACTCAGAAAAACAAGGGATGTTACTGTTAAACATTAAATAAATATCTTAGAACTACAAGACAATGTAATCATGTGCGTGTGTGAGTTGAAGGGGGACGGGGTTATACTGATAAAGAATTAAAACGGGTAGATAACTCCACTAGCTGTGATGGGCAGTGTGTTTGGGAGTGATTTGAATGGCACACTTCCTGAATGAGTTGAAGGGGGAGGGGTTAGGGTGGGACACAGCATTGTGTAACAGAGGCAGTATGTAAATATAATGCAAACACCTGACGGACAAAGAACATCAGCTCTTCTTAGTCAAAGATAAAATTCACATACGATGTGTAGGTGTGTGTGTACCTGGTCACTCAGCAGTATGTGTGTGTGTACCTGGTCACTCAGCAGTATGTGTGTGTGTACCTGGTCACTCAGCACCGTCACTCCGTGTGTGTGTGTACCTGGTCACTCAGCAGTATGTGTGTGTGTACCTGGTCACTCAGCAGTATGTGTGTGCCTGTCACCCTGCCGGTCACTCAGCAGTATGTGTGTGTGTACCTGGTCACTCAGCAGTATGTGTATTCCTGTGGGTCCTTGTCGGTAGACCTGGTTGATCTGTCCCAGTGGAACACTACACACACACGCCATCTTCCTGATCAACTCAGCAGCCGTCAGCTCCTCCAGGTATAGAGCATGGTACACTGCACACCCCCCCGTTAAAACACACACCCCCCATTAAAACACACAGACCCCCCATTAAAACACACAGACCCCCCATTAAAACACACAGACACACACACCCCATTAAAACACACACCCACACTGATGCTTCTATAAATGGACACAGAGGTGTGTACAGTATTTTCCAAATGAGTCCTCACAGAAAAAGTTGCTTTATCCATAGGTAAACAATTGTGGTGGTATAATGCCAAACTCCTATCGTAATTCTTTATGAAAAACGGAAAGCACACATGAACAAGAATATTTCTTTCAGCTTAAGTTCATTTCTTTTTCCCAGCAACATTTCTGGTCATTTCCCTTTTTGAGGGACTATATACCGCATCTTAAAAAGGGGCACTCTGTAGTTCAAACAGTAAGAAAGCAGTCAACTCGCCAGCGGACAGCTTCTAACAATGTCTACAACAGAGTGAATGGAATGGTATCAAACATGGAAGCCATGTGCTTGATGCGTTGGATACCATCCCATGGATTCTGTTCCAGCCATTACTATGAGCCCGTCCTCCCCAATTAAGGTGCCAGCGCCTGCCTGAGAGACACACCTACCATATAAGTTAGGTGAGTCACTGTGCTCTCCGTTCTCGCTGTCGCAGCGTCTCTCCAGCAGGGGGCTCTCCACGTCACACTCCTGACACACATAGATGGTCAACCTGGGACGCACCGACCTGCAAGGATACTTACACGTTATACACAGATAAACAGGAATATAAATCAGAGGTGCACACATTCACATAACCCGTCTCAACCCACTGTAGGGTGTTCACCCACTCTGCCAGGTATCAAACACTGCCCAGAGTGGGTGAAAATGCACTTGGTGATAATTTCACTTATTTATGTTTTAAAGTAAATTTTCCCAAGGCAAATATGATTATTCATGTTCCAAATCACATTTCACCCACCCCTCGCTCTCCACACCCCCCTTACCACCCACACCCACCCCCTCAGCCCCTCACTCACACCTACCCCCTCACTCACACCTACCCCCTCAGCCCCTCACTCACACACCCTCACCCACCCCTCACTCACACCCAACCACCCACCCACCCCTCACTCACACACACACCCACCCCTCCTCACTCTCACCCACCCCCTCCTCACTCTAACAAACCCACCCCCTCACTCTCACACACCCACCCACCCCCCCCCTCACACACCCACCCACCCCCCCCCTCACAAACCCACCCCCTCACTCTCACACACCCACCCACCCCCCCCCTCAAACACCCAACCCCCTCTCACAAACCCACCCCCCCTCTCACAAACCCACCCCCTCACTCTCACCCCCCCCCCCCCTCACACACCCACACCCACCCACCCACCCACACCCCCTCACTCACACCCACCCCCTCACCCCCTCACACACACACCCACCACACACACACCCACCCCACACACACCCACCTGGATCTGAGTGTGTAGAAGAGCCTGATTCCATCAGCAGCTCCACAGATCTGAACCAGGTCATCCCGGGTCAACTTCATTAAGTCACAACCTACACATCAAATCACATTTTATTTGTCACATGCGCCAAATACAACATGTGTAGACCTCACTGTGAAATGCTTACTTACAAGCCCTTGACAGTGCAGTTTTAAGAAAATACCACCCAAAGTAAGAGATAAGAATATCGAATAATGATGGTGTTGGAGTCGTGCAGTCATGGGTGAACAGGGAGTACAGGAGGGGACTGAGCACACACCCCTGAGGGGCCCCCGTGTTGAGGATCCACATGGCGGATGGGTTGTTACCTACCCTTACCACCTGGGGGCGGCCCGTCAGGAAGTCCAGGATCCAGTTGGAGGGAGGTGTTTAGTCCCAGGGTCCTTAGCTTAGTGATGAGCTTTGAGGGCACTATGGTGTTGAACACTGAGCTGTAGTCAATGAATAGCATTCTCATATAAGTGTTCCTTTTGTCCAGGTGGGAAAGGGCAGTGTGGAGTGCAATAGAGACTGCATCATCTGTGGATCTGTTGGTGCGGTATGCAAATTGGAGTGGGTCTAGGGTTTCTGGGATAATGGTGTTGATGTGAGCCATGACCAACCTTTCAAAGCACTTCATGGCTACAGATGTGAGTGCTACGGGTCGGTAGTCATTTAGGCAGGCTACCTTAGTGTTCTAGGGCACAGGGACTATGGTGGTCTGCTTGAAATATGCTGGTATTACAGACAGGGAGAGGTTGAAAATGTCAGTGAAGACACTTGCCAGTTGGTCAGCGCATGCTCGCAGTACACGTCCTGGTAATCAGTCTGACCCTGTGGCCTTGTGAATGTTGACCTGTTTAAAAGTCTTACTCACGTCGGCTGCGGAGAGCGTGATCACACAGTCGTCCGGAACAGCTGATGTTCTCATTGCATGTTTCAGTGTTACTTGCCTTGAAGCAAGCATAGAAGTGATTTAGCTCGTCTGGTAGGATCGTGTCACTGGGCAGCTCTCGGCTGTGCTTCCCTTTGTAGTCTGCAATAGTTTGCAGGCCCTGCCACATCCGACGAGCGTCGGAGCCGGTGTAATACGAGTCGATCTTAGTCCTGTATTGATGCTTTGCCTGTTTGATGGTTCATTGGAGGGCATAGCGGGATTTCTTATAAGCTGCCGGGTTAGAGTCCCGCTCCTTGAAAGTGGCAGCTCTACCCTTTAGCTCAGTACAGATGTTGCCTGTAATCAATGGATCCTGGTTGGGGGGTGTACGTACTGTCACTGTGGGGACGACGTCATCGATGTACATATTGATGAAGCCAGTGACTGATGTGGTGTACTCCTCAATGCCATCAGAAGAATCCTGGAACATATTCCAGTCTGTGCTAGCAAAACAGTCCTGTAGTTTAGCACCTGCTTCATCTAACCACATTTTTATAGACCGAGTCACTGGTGCTTCCTGCTTTAATTTTTGCTGGTAAGCAGGAATCAGGAGGATAGAGTTATGGTCAGATTTGCCGAATGGAGGGTGAGGGAGAGCTTTGTACGTGTCTCTGTGTGGAGTAAAGGTGGTCTAGAGTTTTCTCCCTCTGGTTGCACATTTAACATGCTGATAGAAATGAGGTAAAACTGATTTAAGGTTCCCTGCAATAAAGTCCCCGGCCACTAGGAGCGCCGCCTCTGGATGACATTACAACAGGTTCCCTTTAATAACTCCTACAATATAACCTACACAATGCGAAGTGTGTGTGTGTACCTGAGAAGTGGGAGAAGAGTCGTGCATATGTGTTGAAGCGGTTCTTGACAAGCCACTTCTGAGCCTCCTTGATGGTAGCCGTAGGACTGAGCTGCTGGAGAGAGGGATATAAAGAGAAGAGGGTGTGTTGGGGGGGGATAACAATGAATCTCAACATAAATACAACCTAAACTGAAGGCGTTTGTTAAATGGGAAGTTTTTACAGGATTTGAGACACGTCCGTGTGGTGTATACTAACCTCTGTGACGACTTGGCTAACAGGGTCTGTCTGGTGATTGGGCGACGAGGGGCCACTGGAATACAACAGTCACAGTCAGCATTATCTCACTATGTCCACACAGAATTTTCTCAGTCACACACAGGCCTACCTGTCAGGTACAGAGGAGGCAGTGTATGTGGAGAGCGGTGTGGAGGAGAAAGAGGGGCCAGCTGTCTGGGGAGAGCTGATGTAGGCATCAGGCCACGGAGAACACTGACCAGAGAGGAGAGAGAGACAACACACTGCGATAATACTACTGAGCATTACCGTCACCAATTACCAAGCATCAAACCACTCCACATATTATATTCACTTCCTTGACAGGACGATGTTTATATAATATATAGTGCCTTCAGAAAGTGACTTGACTTTTCCCACATTTTGTTATATTACAGTCAATTTAAAACGGATCACACTGAGATGCATCACTGGCCTACACACAATACCCCATAATGTCAAAGTGGAATGATGTTTTTTTTTAAATACATTTTTTTTAAAGCTGAAATGTCATGAGTCAATAAGTATTCAACACCTTTGTTATGGCAAGCCTAAATAAGTTCAGGAGTAAAAGTTTGTTTAACAAGTCACAATGTGTAGAATAGTGTTTAACATGTCTACCTCATCTCTGTACCCCACACATACAATTATCTGTAAGGTCCCCCAGTCGAGCAGTGAATTTCAAACACAGATTCAACCACAAAGACCAGGGAGGTTTTCCAATGCCTCGCAAAGGCCACCTAATGGTAGATGGGAAAAAATAAACAGACATTGAATATCCCTTTGAGTATGGTGAAGTTATTAATTACACTTTGGATGATGTATCAATACACCCAGTCACTACAAAGATACAGGCTTCCTTCCTAACTCAGTTGACAGAGAAGAAGGAAACCACTTGGGGATTTCACCATGTAGCCAATGGTGACTTTAAAACAGAGTGTAATGGCTGTGATAGGAGAAAACTGAGGATGGATCAACAACATTGTCATTTAGGATAGTATTGTGGAGTAACTACAAAGTGAAAAGAAGGAAGCCTGTACAGAATAAAATATTCCAAAGCATGCATCCTGTTTGCAATAAGGCATTAAAGTAAAACTTAAAAAAATGTGGCAAAGAAATTAACTTAATGTCCTGAATACAAAGTGTTATTTTTGGGGCAAATCCATCACAACACGTCACCGAGTACCAATCGTCATATTTTCAAGCATGGAGGTGGCTGCATCAGGTTATGGGTATGCTTGGCAAGGACTAGGGAGTTTTTTTTGTTGATAAAAAGAAATGGAATAGAGCTAAACGCAGGCAAAATCCTAGAGAAAAACCTGGTTCAGCCTGCTTTCCAACAGACACTGGGAGACAAATTCATCTTTCAGTAGGACAACAACCTAAAACACAAGGCCATATATACACTGGAGTTGCTTACCAAGACAACATTGAATGTTCCCGAGTGCCCTAGTTACAGTTAACTTAAATCAGCTTGAAAATCCATCGCAAGACTTGAAAATGGCTGTCTAATAATGATCAACAACACATTTGACAGAGCTTGAAGAATGTTTTAAAGAATAAATGTGAAAATATTGTAGAGTCCAGGTGTGCAAAGCTCTGAGACTTACCTAGAGACTCACAGTTGTAAACGCTGCCAAATGTGATTATAACATGTATTGACTCAGGGGTGTGAATACTTTGGTAAATTAGATATTTTTGAATTTAATTAGATATTTTTTAATAAAAAACATGTTTTTGTTTTGTCATTATGCGATAGTGTGTAGATTTTGAATTCAGGCTGTACCAACAAAATGTGGAATAAGTCAGGGACAGGATATACAGTGCATTTGGAAAGTTTTCAGACCCCTTGACTTTTGAAATTTTGTTACGTTACAGCCTTATTCTAAAATTGATTAAATAGTTTTCCCCCTCAATCTACACACAATACCCCATTATGACAAAGCAAAAACAGGTTTATAGAAATGTTTGCACGTTTAAATATAAAAAAATGAAGGAAATATCACATTTACATAAGATCAGACCTTTTACTCAGTACTTTGTTAAAACACCTTTGTCAACGATTACAGCCTCGAGTCTTCTTGGGTAGGACGCTACAAGCTTGGCACACCTGTATTTGGGAAGTTTCTCCCATTCTTTTCTGCAGATCCTCTCAAGCTCTGTCAGGTTGGATGGGGAGCGTCGCTGCACTGATCATTTCAGGTCTCTCCAGAGATGTTCAATCGGGCTCAAGTCCGGACTCCGGCTGGGCCACTCAAGGACATTCAGAGACTTGTACCGAAGCCAGTCCTGCGTTGTCTTGGCTGTGTGCTTAGTGTCGTTGTCCAGTTGAAAGGTGAACCTTCGCCCCAGTCTGAGGTCCTGAGGGCTCTGGAGCAGGTTTTCATCAAGGATCTCTCTGTACTTTGCTCCGTTCATCTTTCCCTCGATCCTGACTAGTCTCCCAGTCCCTGCCGCTGAAAAACAGCCCCACAGCATGATGCTGCCACCACCATGCTTCACCGTAGGGAGGGTACCAAGTTTCCTCCAGACGTAACTCTTGGCATTCAGGTCGAAGAGTTCAATCTTGGTTTTATCAGACCAGAGAATCTTGTTTCTCGTGGTCAGAGTCTTTTAGGTGCCTTTAGGCAAACTCCAAGTGTGACTTTTACTGAGAAGTGGCTTCTAGCCACTACCATAAAGGCCTGAAAAAGGTGGAGTTCTGCAGAGATCGTTATCCTTCTGGAAGGTTCTCCCATCTCCACAGAGGAACTCTGTCAGAGTGACCATCGGGTTCTTGGACACCTCCCTGACCAAGGCCCTTCTCCCCCAATTGCAGTTTGGCCGGGCAGCCAGCTCAAGGAAGAGTCTTGGTGGTTCCAAACTTCTGTCATTTAAGAATGATGGAGGCCACTGAGCTCTTAGGGACCTTCAATGCTGCAGAAATGTTTTGGTACCCTTCCCCAGATCTGTGCCTCGAAATAATCCTGTCTCAGTGGTCTATGGACAATTCCTTCGACCTCATGGCTTGGTTTTTGCTCTGACAAGCAGTTTTAATTTTTTTAAAAAAATACATTTGCAAACATTTCTAAAAAACAGTTTTTGCTTTGTCATTATGGGGTATTGCGTGTAGATTAAGGTGGCGGAAAAAAACAATTGAATCAATTTTAGACTAAGGCTGTAACGTAACAAAATGTGGGAAAATGGAGGGAGTCTGAATACTTTCCGAATTGACTGTATAATATATAGGACACTTACAGTGCCTCTCTTGGCCAGCGAGTCCCCACAGTCAGCCGGCAGTGTCCGCTTGCTGGACTTCTTCAGCTCGTAGTCTCCTGCCTCCTCTATGATGGGCTCCAGCCTCATCTACACAAACACACACACTCACAATCTGACTGCAAACAAAACATATATAAAACTTACCTCCCAATACCTGTAAGTGACACTTCCAATACATGCACTCTGTTTAAGTGCCTTCTAGTTTTCCAGTCCTAATTAAATGCCATTCAAACGAACCTCTGATAGTATGGTTGTGTCGTAGGAAGGCTGGTACTTCTCCTTTTCCTGAGACGTTCGTTTCTCCATCTTCTCTCTGTCAGTCTTCTGTTTCCTGTCTGCCCCCTTTGGCTGGGGGGAGGAGAGAGAGAGAGAGCGAGCGAGCGGAAATGCAGAATGTTAAATCAGGTGCAGGCTTGTCATTTGACTTAGTATGTAAAAGTGTGTAAGTGTGATTGACTGTTCAGAGAATGTGTGCGTGTGTTTTAATAAACTAGGCAAGTCAATTAAGAACAAACAGCCTACAAACAAGTGGGTTAACTGCCTTGATCAGGGGCAGAAAGACAGATTTTTTACCTTGTCAGCTCAGGGATTCGATCTAGCAACCTTTCGGTTACTGGCCCAACGCTCTAACCACTAGGCTACCTGCCACCCTGTGTGTGTGTACCTTGAAGACTTTGATTTGGCAGGAGGCAGAGTGGAGGTGTTCAGTGTACTCTCCGTTGTCTCCCTGTCTGAAAGTGTCGATCTGGATCCTGAAGGGAACTCCCTTCTCTCCTCCATGCTTCCTAGGGGTGAACTCTGTACTGATGCAGTGAACCTACACACACAAAGATGGAGAGAAAAGAGAGAGGAGAGTCTGAGTCAATGTGACTACAGGGGAGGGGGGTGTGTGTGTGTGGTGTGTGGGATTGGTGTGTTACCTGCACAAACACGGAGGCTCTCTTGTTGAGGTCCCAGAGGAATTCGGCAGCGTTGAGCTGAGCGGGGTTGGCCTTCGCCTCCACAATACCCACTGACAGGGGGATGTCTACACACACACTACAAATTAGTATTACATATAGAAGGAAAAACAAACACCCTTAAGGCAGCACATGTACTGACTGCTACACACACACTTAAGTGTTCTTACCGATATCTAGGAGACGGTCTCCAGGGCGATTCCATTTCCACCCCTCCAGTTGCTGGTGCTCTGTGTACTGGAGTCTTCTGTCATGAAACACCACCCTAACGATGCTCTACACACACACACACAGAGTCATGAAACACCACCCTAACGATGCTCTACACACACACACAGAGTCATGAAACACCACCCTAACGATGCTCTACACACACACACAGTTATGAAACACCACCCTAACGATGCTCTACACACACACACAGTTATGAAACACCACCCTAACGATGCTCTACACACACACAGTTATGAAACACCACCCTAACGATGCTCTACACACACACACACAGTTATGAAACACCACCCTAACGATGCTCTACACACACACAGTTATGAAACACCACCCTAACGATGCTCTACACACACACAGTTATGAAACACCACCCTAACGATGCTCTACACACACACAGTTATGAAACACCACCCTAACGATGCTCTACACACACACAGTCATGAAACACCACCCTAACGATGCTCTACACACAGTCATGAAACACCACCCTAACGATGCTCTACACACACACAGTCATGAAACACCACCCTAACGATGCTCTACACACACACAGTCATGAAACACCACCCTAACGATGCTCTACACACACACAGTTATGAAACACCACCCTAACGATGCTCTACACACACACAGTCATGAAACACCACCCTAACGATGCTCTACACACACACAGTCATGAAACACCACCCTAACGATGCTCTACACACACACACAGTTATGAAACACCACCCTAACGATGCTCTACACACACACACAGTTATGAAACACCACCCTAACGATGCTCTACACACACACAGTCATGAAACACCACCCTAACGATGCTCTACACACACACAGTCATGAAACACCACCCTAACGATGCTCTACACACACACAGTCATGAAACACCACCCTAACGATGCTCTACACACACACAGTCATGAAACACCACCCTAACGATGCTCTACACACACACAGTCATGAAACACCACCCTAACGATGCTCTACACACACACAGTTATGAAACACCACCCTAACGATGCTCTACACACACACAGTCATGAAACACCACCCTAACGATGCTCTACACACACAGTCATGAAACACCACCCTAACGATGCTCTACACACACACAGTCATAAAACACCACCCTAACGATGCTCTACACACACACAGTTATGAAACACCACCCTAACGATGCTCTACACACACACAGTCATGAAACACCACCCTAACGATGCTCTACACACACACAGTCATGAAACACCACCCTAACGATGCTCTACACACACACAGTTATGAAACACCACCCTAACGATGCTCTACACACACACAGTTATGAAACACCACCCTAACGATGCTCTACACACACACAGTTATGAAACACCACCCTAACGATGCTCTACACACACACACACACACAGTTATGAAACACCACCCTAACGATGCTCTACACACACACAGTTATGAAACACCACCCTAACGATGCTCTACACACACACAGTTATGAAACACCACCCTAACGATGCTCTACACACACACAGTTATGAAACACCACCCTAACGATGCTCTACACACACACAGTTATGAAACACCACCCTAACGATGCTCTACACACACACACAGTTATGAAACACCACCCTAACGATGCTCTACACACACACACAGTTATGAAACACCACCCTAACGATGCTCTACACACACACAGTTATGAAACACCACCCTAACGATGCTCTACACACACACAGTCATGAAACACCACCCTAACGATGCTCTACACACACACACAGTTATGAAACACCACCCTAACGATGCTCTACACACACACAGTTATGAAACACCACCCTAACGATGCTCTACACACACAGTTATGAAACACCACCCTAACGATGCTCTACACACACACAGTTATGAAACACCACCCTAACGATGCTCTACACACACACACAGTCATGAAACACCACCCTAACGATGCTCTACACACACACACAGTTATGAAACACCACCCTAACGATGCTCTACACACACACACAGTTATGAAACACCACCCTAACGATGCTCTACACACACACAGTTATGAAACACCACCCTAACGATGCTCTACACACACACACAGTCATGAAACACCACCCTAACGATGCTCTACACACACAGTCATGAAACACCACCCTAACGATGCTCTACACACACACAGTTATGAAACACCACCCGCACAACGATCACAACGACCGCAACAATCATAACACAACTACAAAGAAACCACGCACACAGAAAGCTGCATTCTTAACATTTCTGACCTTGACACTCTTGTTGTTAATCTCTGGTAACTCTGCCAGCTTTCGGTTGTCCAGCATACGGATCTCATAAGACTGGCCTGAGACACAGAGGGGGTTAAGATGAGGTTTGAGTGATTGTGTATCTCTGCTGTTTGAAAACAGACAACATCCATTCTTGCTATTGGTGGAGAGCTATTAAGCATTACCGTGTGAGTGTGGGTTTGTGTACAGCATAGTTAAGGTAGTTTCCCATGACAGGAGTGTGGGAGTAAGTCACCTTGGTTCAGGTAGGTGAGCGTCTCATCGTGTAGTTTGACAGCAGGGGAGGTGGCAGCACAGAGAACGTACTGGAAGGGAGGGTTGAGACTGCTGCTCTCACAGTCTGAAGGAAGACTGGAGTCCTCCTGTTTAAAGATTGGCAGGGCCAGCACATCACTGGAGAGACAAAGAGAGATGGTGGGAGAGAGAACAGTTAGGGTAAGTAAGACTAAGTAGCCCTGTTGAAACAGTAACAGTTGGAAGTGTCCCACTGGAAAATACTTTTCTGTTTTACAACACACGAGCCAGTCTGACAACCTGCACACAGACACTTGGCACCAGCTCCAGACAGACAGCCTGTCCCCAGCTCACCCTAACAGATCCTAGCGCTAGGCAGAAGTGTGTGTGTGCCCGGGTAACCAAAGTCTCTCCTATATGCCAAGAAATGTGTTCATGGTCCCTGGAACAGCTCAGGTTAATTAAGTTCACTTTGAAAATGTCGGGGGAGTTGGCAGTCTGAATTTAAAGTCCACATAATGCTCTAAGGACAAGTCAAGCTGTAGAAGACCTTTAGTTTTTACTTCAAGGTAATCATCTGACAAGATTGGATAGATGAACATTTTTCACTAAATAGCTTCCATCAATCCAGTGATGTCAGATCAGTGAAAGAAAATAGGCAATGAAGGGAGAGGAAGGACTCGTTGAACTACTGGAACGGCCCATAGTGTGAAATAGTCTGCTAGACTGGTAAATCTTCAAATAAAAAGATGATTCCAAATGAAAACACAAGTCCACCGCCCTGTCATGGTTTAAACAACCATGTGGGTGCACTTGTCATCCCGCAAGGTCCCATATTTAATGTTACATGTTTGTCATTTAGCAGACACTCTTATCCAGTGCAACTTACTGGATCCCTACGGGAATCAAACCCACAACTCTGGGGTTACAAGTACCATACGCAACCAACTGAGCTACAAGTAGGAATTTCATGTGTCCCAACTTTTCTTTCTACAAAAAAAGGTCCTATTGTCAGTAAGGCACCAATTAATTAAGGTTACAAGAGTGTAGACCCAATGACAATCGGCAAATGTCATTACAGTTGTGATTTGTAACAGATGATTTGTTCCATTAATCAAATGGCGCATGTGCACAGTTTGGATGCTGGAATTATTGGAGTGGACGAACATGCGCAGGTAGGCCATTTTTTAAAGAGATTTGTTTGACAATAAGATGAAAACATCATGAATGGCTGTGTTCATGCCAAATAAAAAAAAAAGGTTGGATTTTTTTAAACCGGTAAACGACATGTCTTTACTGTTTATTGCATACGCAAGCACGTCCACACAAACAAGGTCCCACATTAAATATAGAGACCCCCTGAATGTCATAGTATAATTCACTCTGGAACAGACCCCTCTCATAAACAACTACTGCAGACAGTGTACTGTATTCTCCCTGTCCCACCCTAACCCAACCCCGATGCCTCCTGCATGGCATGCCAGTTGCAGAGCCGCTTCCCCACTCAGCATTGCTGCCAAGGAAACTGCATCTGCTTCCTGACATGAGGAGCCGGCTCCACTGACAAACAGACATTCTGTTCCTACTGAGCGCCACAGCTGCTCTCTAAACATGTGAGACACACACACAGGGAGGATCCTGATAAAGACAACTCTTTCCCACAGAAACTCAACCTACTTCACAAAAACATCTGTGGGGAAAACACACATGCACACATAGGGCTGTTGCGGTGACTGAGGGTGGTGTTTCATAACTGTGTGTGTGTGTCTTTTTCTGACTGTTCCATAGTGGATGATCTGACTGGTACAGTTACAAACTCCCCTGAGCATCTCAGCTCATTGCTGCAATAGCAACCCCAGTTACACCATGTTGTCATCACTCCAAGACGTGCCACAGCCACCCAGAGAGAGGTGGTGGGGGAGAGCTTATCCCCACTCCCTCCCTGTGCTTAGGGTTTATGTTCCCCACATTCTGCTGCTGTCCACTCTACACCCCCCCTCCCTCTTTGTGTCTAGTAGGGTATTTAAGCCCTCTGTCCTCCATGGCAACCTGCTGTGACGGCCCCCTCCATCCCAACACACTCCAAAACAAAGACCAACACGCACATACCACACAGAGGGGATGGGATACAACACAGACAAAATGTCATTCCTCCATATTGGGTGAATCCCAGGGTTTAGGAGACTGAGTGGGAACAGTTTGAAGCTTCCATCCCATGTCCAGACACACTGATATATCTATATTGTATACCAAACGGTCTCTCTAACCTCATACTGTATGCGCCAGCCCCCAGCTCCTGCCCGATGCCCGACAGACTGGCATCGAAGTCGTGTACCAGCCCTGACTCGATGGTGGCATGGTCCATCTTCAGCACCCAGGCCATGGCCCCCAGCTCCTTCTCCTCCGCCTCTAGCCGAAGGGCCGCCAGATTGCCTCCGGGGAAGGGACCGCAACTAGCGGGAGAATAAACCGCTGCTGGTGGACTAGAGAAGATTTAAGAGAAAGTTAACCAAGGTAGCTAGTTAGATAGTTGTGTTTACTACTACTGATTAACTGCTAGCTACTGGTGGTTGGCTACGAAGATGGCTCGTTAGCTGCTGTTAGATAACTACTGTAGCTAGCTAACTGAAGATCGAATAACAGTGTATTGATAGCGCTCCACTAGCCGGGTGATATATCGCCATAATTGGTTACAATATGGCTGGCAAGTGAAAGTAGAAACCTGGACTGATGTGAAGACAACAAACACACTAATTAGCTAGGTAAAGTTAACAGACAATCGTTAGCTAGCTAGTTAACAGAATCCACAACCATTACGTTGCGTTGATTACCAGCAGCATGCTAAATAACCGTTTGCTAGCGAAACCCTGCACCACTAACGCTAGCTACCTAGCTACCACTAGTTAGCTCACTTGCGGTCCTCGAAAGTCAATTTCGCCGGCGACATGGCACACCGTAACATCCCAAGCCCAGCCATAGCTAGCCACCTAGCTAGCTAGCACCATTACGTAATTGCAGGGGGATGTTGTTGACAGTCCACACACCGCATTCACACGTAATGTCCGTCTGAATTAACTAGATAGCATTAACAGGCTAGTAGCATTAGCAAACTTCACTTGCTTTTGATTCACGGATGTTTGGAATCCTCCTATGCGAAGGTCGCAGCCAGCGCTTCCTGTGCCCTCCGAAACCTCTCTCCTTTTTTCATCGCGGACTTGTGTGACCAGGGCTACAGTTCCCGGTCGGTTAAATAAGAGTCTTTAAACATCAGAAGAGTGGCAGTTGTCACAAAAGCAGCCAGCATAAACATGGCTTCTCAACAGACTATGCCCTCACAAAACCCCAAAAAAACTTCCAGCCGCAGTAGATGCCACAGAGTCTCTGGGCCAATCAGAGAGCCGCTCTGGTGCCAAGCGCACCCAGCTCAGCCAATGGGCTCCCTCGGAGCTTTCGTCAACCCATCGACGTTATAACACCGACGTGACCAGTTCATAGCAGGCACAGGCAACCCATCACATACATTGACATAATCATAATACACAAATGCATAATTCAACCGAGACATCATAAATCAGTGAAAATAGTCAGCTACTACAGGCTAACATGTTCACACCCTGCTCCCAGAAAACAGTGTGTTCCTATTATAGAAAAGACAGGAATCGATAGATGCGGTGTTGGACCAAGGCCAACAGAAGTGAATTCAGATGTATTTAGTGGGAATGATTGTAGTGAGAGATATTTGGGATGGGGACAGAGAGGCTCTTTAGGACACACATGTTAACCCCTAACCCTGTGTCTGGATTTCATGCTGTAAGAGGTCAGTGTGCATTTATAAAGAACAGATCAGTCATGAATCTTCACTCCTGCAATAGCAGGACTACCAACCCTTATCTTGAGTTAAGAATCAGATGTCACATATTAACCTGTGAATATAGAAACTGCTATGAACTTTAGTCACCAACATAGTGTTATTCCAATATCCCATGCCTCACAAACAGTGCATTCGTAAAGTATTCAGACCCATTAACTTTTTCCACATTTTGTTAGACTTATTCTAAAATGGATTAAATTAGTCCCCCCCCCCCCAATACCCCCATAATGACAAAGCAAAAACAGAAATATAACATTCACAAAAGTATTCAGACCCTTTACTCAGTACTTTGTTGAAGCACCTTTGGCAGCGAGTACAGCCTCTATCTAGTCTTCTTGGGTATGACGCTACAAGCTTGGCACACCTGTATTTGGGGAGATTCTCCCATTCTTCTCTGCAGATCCTCTCAAGCTCTGTCAGGTTGGATGGGGAGCGTCGCTGCACAGTTATTTTCAGGTCTCTCCAGAGATGTTTGATTGGGTTCACGTCCGGGCTCTGGCTGGGCCACTCCAGGACATTCAGAGACTTGTCCCGAAGCCACTCCTGCGTTGTCTTGGCTGTGTGCTTAGGGTTGTTGTCCTGTTGGAAGGTGAACCTTCACCTCAGTCTGAGGTCCTGAGCACTCTGGAGCAGGTTTTCATCAAGGATCTCTCTGTACTTTGCTCCGTTCATCTTTCCCTCGATCCTGACTAGTCTCCCAGTCCCTGCCGCTGAAAAACATCCCTACAGCATGATGTGGCCACCACCATGCTTCACCATAGGGATGGTGCTAGGTTTCCTCCAGACGTGACGCTTCGCATTCAGGCCAAAGAGTTCAACCTTGGTTTCATCAAACCAGAGAATCTTGTTTCTCAGGGTCAGAGTCCTTTAGGTGCCTTTTGGCAAACTCCAAGTGGGAAGTCATGTGACTTTTACTGAGGAGTGGCTTCTGTCTGGCCACTACCATAAAGGCCTGATTGGTGCAGTGCTGCAGAGATGGTTGTCCTTCTGGAAGGTTCTCCCATCTCCACAGAGGAACTCTGGAGCTCTGTCAGAGTGACCATCGGGTTCTTGGTCACCTCCCTGACCAAGGCCCTTCTCCCCAGATTGCTCTGTTTGGCCGGGCGGCCAGCTCCAGGAAGAGTCTTGGTGGTTCCAAACTTCTTCCATTTAAGAATGATGGAGGCCACTGTGTTCTTGGGAACCTTCAATGCTGCAGACATTTTTTGGCACCCTTCCCCAGATCTGTGCCTCGACATAATCCCGTCTCAGTGCTCTACCTGCTTCCTTTGACCTCATGGCTTGGTTTTTGCTCTGACATGCACTGTGAACTGTGGGACCTTATATCGACAGGTGTGTGCCTTTCCAAATCATGTCCAATCAATTGAATTTACCACAGGTGGACTCCACTCAAGTTGTAGAAACATCTCAAGGATGATCAATGGAAACAGGATGCACCCAAGCTCAATTTCGAGTCTCATAGCAAAGGGTCTGAATACTTATGCAAATAAACATTTCTAAAAAACATTTTTCGCTTTGTCATTATGGGGTATTGTGTGTAGATTAAATGAAATGTTTTCCTCATCAATCAATTCTAGAACAAGGCTGTAACGTAATAAAACGTGGAAAAAGTGAAGTGGTCTGAATACTTTCCATTCTGCACTGTATGATCATTGTACTGGATCAAAATAAACAAGAGAATTCAATTAAGTTTGAGAGGAAATGTGAAATGCCATACATTTGGGCCAGATTCACAAAGGGACAACCCAAACTGTTCTCTACTGGCTTAGATATTTTCTTCACATTGTCCTTTCCAGGACAGTTCCAGTAACAACTACAACTACTACAACAGCCTAGTACTGAAGTTACCTCTCCCAACCACACATTCAGAGCCTAATACGAGGTTATAGTTCAGCTTTCATGTTGACCATCTATTCTGCAGCTTTCACATTTAGACACATTCACACACACTGTCTAGCAGAAGTATCTTCCTTGTGTTGTCCTCTGGTAAATAATTACCAGTTGATTCCAGTCAGTGCGCAAGGGACAGGACTTGGTTTAATTGTAGAACACGTGTGTGTGTGTTAGCAGAACAGTTGTCCCTCACAGTAACTGAGTCAGAAACAAAGCTTATTATGGTCTGTACAAGTTTTCTTTATTTTTCATTTTATTGTAAGCACAGCTTTGTAAATGCACTGAGGGAAACACAGTGAAGACTAGAATGTCACAAGAAGAGGGAGAGAATGACAACAAGAGGAAGCAGAAGAGAGGAAAGGAAAAAGAAGAGAAGGAGGGGGCGAAAGGTGACTCGACAGTTTCTGATCAGTAAATAATACATGTCTCCCCGGTGGGAAAACGAACGTGAGAGAGACTACGGAACGCGCAACAGAAAATAAAACAGATCAGGACGCAGAGCGCACACGTCCTTCAGGGACTCTCCTAAATGACGTCGTTATCGGATATTATTCCATTTTTTATAATATCATGTATAGTTACATATCCACTAGGTAATAATAATAATATTAATAATAATAAGCCATGTCTGGTCATAGTTTGATGTCTATAAGCCTCTCCCCCTCTTTCTGTCTGAAATGAGCTCATCCAAGACATGGCGGGGAGCAGTGGAAGGTACCATGGACTTCTCTGAAAGGGGTGGACATCATTAACTTTAATTTCACCCCCTCCCTTCTACTGTGACAGTTAATAGGCTCCGGATAAAAAGATCTTGTTAAAATCATCGTCATGCATAGCCAAGCACATTATGCCTCCTATACCTCACACTCACTGCCTACGTAGCTGCTAAGAGCAGTTATGATCTACTGTGACCCGCTTATGAGCATTAGTGCTGTGCAGGGGTGGTCGTACCATGTTCCCACTGCTACAGGGTGGAACTAGCACCATTCCACGGACAGAGAATGCTTTGAGACGAAATGGCACCCTACTCCCTATAGTTTGACCAGAGCCGTATGTGGTGGCACCATGTAGCTCTGGCCAAAAGTAGTCCACTACATAGGGAATAGGGTGCCATTTCAGATTTGCCTTCAGTTTCAGGGGCTAAAACCCACCCAACCACTATGACGGACAGGCTGACTGACCACAGATATACACCCCCCTCCTCTCACACACATACATGCTCCTCTACCTGCTTCACTCCCTCTATCTATTTGTCCTGCCTGGGGTGTGGCTACATCATGCTGCTGTTCCGGCCCCTCCCCTATTCTACTAAAACCAGGAAGTTAAACCAAAGTTGAAACCGTTAGCGTTGAGGCTTCAGAGTGAGTTCGGGATCAGAGGGCGAGGTGTGTCGACGTCAGGGGTAAATCTCAGAGAGAAAGTTGGATCTTCAACGTCAGTGAGGGGAACTACAACACTCCTCTCCTCCCAGAGTGCATTGCAGAGTTCCCTGCAGTAGGCGACTTGGAGGTAACAGGAGGGGGGGGGGGGGGGTCCAGGACAGTGTGTGTGTCAGAGAGCCTTCTTATCAGCATGTTTACGTGTAAGCAGATGTACATATAAGCGTATGTGTGTTCATGTAAGCGTGTAAGTAAGTGCACGTGTGTGTTCATGTAAGCATGTATGTGTTTGTGCATCCATGTAAGAGTGTGTCCTTGTGTGTCTGTGTTAAAAGTCTCCAGAGGGAGAGTGCAGCTCCATAGTTGTCCCGTGGGCTGTTCATGTGTTCTATAGGCTGTCTGCTGGGGGCTCACCACCACTGGAGCCAGACTGGGCACGCTTGATGTACAGATTCAACAACTTCAACTGGGGAGAGGGGGAAGAGAGTTAGGGTTGGAGAACTGAAGCAGTTTCTGGAATCCTCCTGATCCAGTAATATAAAATGTATTGATGAATTTAAGAATGCAGTGTGCTAGAGTGGATGTATTGGAACACAGATAATGGGTCTGGTTAGTAGAAAGTGGGCATGGTCACTCACTTTGCTGCCAGACAGTTGGTTGAGGTGAGGTTTTAGCTCCTCCCCTATGACTGCGTAGAGGGCCACCAGACAGAATACACAGGCCTTCCTGACACTGCTCTCAGAGTTGTCATAACCCTGCATAACATGACATAGATGGGTTATTAGCCTGTATTACACGACAGAAGAGTTATAGCCCTCCATAACATGACAGTGGGTCATAACCCTGAATAAAGAGGATGTGTTACATGTATGTATGTATGTACGTGTGTGTGTGTGTGTTACCTGTATGCATGTGTGTGTGTTACCTGTATGTATATGTATGTGTATGTTACCTGTATGTATGTGTGTGTGTGTGTGTGTGTGTGTGTGTGTTACCTGTATGTGTTACCTGTATGTGTGTTACCTGTATGTGTGTGTGTGTTACCTGTATGTGTGCGTGTGTGTGTGTTACCTGTATGTGTATGTGTGTGTGTGTGTGTGTGTGTTACCTGTATGTGTGTGTGTGTGTGTTACCTGTATGTATGTGTGTGTGTGTGTGTTACCTGTATGTGTGTGTGTTACCTGTATGTGTGTGTGTGTGTGTTACCTGTATGTATGTGTGTGTGTGTGTGTGTGTGTGTTACCTGTATGTGTGTGTGTTACCTGTATGTGTGTGTGTGTGTGTTACCTGTATGTGTGTGTGTGTGTGTGTGTGTGTTACCTGTATGTGTGTGTGTTACCTGTATGTGTGTGTGTGTGTGTTACCTGTATGTATGTGTGTGTGTGTGTGTGTGTGTGTATGTTACCTGTATGTGTGTGTGTGTGTGTGTGACCTGTATGTGTGTGTGTGTATGTGTGTGTGTGTGTGTGACCTGTATGTGTGTGTGTGTGTGTGACCTGTATGTGTGTGTGTGTGTGTGTGTGACCTGTATGTGTGTGTGTGTGTGTGACCTGTATGTGTGTGTGTGTGTGTGTGTGTGACCTGTATGTGTGTGTGTGTGTGTGTGTGTGTGTGTGTTACCTGTATGTGTGTGTTACCTGTATGTGTGTGTGTGTGTGTGTTACCTGTATGTGTGTGTGTGTTACCTGTATGTGTGTGTGTGTGTGTGTGTTACCTGTATGTGTGTGTGTGTGTGTGTTACCTGTATGTGTGTGTGTGTGTGTGTGTGTTACCTGTATGTATGTGTGTGTGTGTGTGTTACCTGTATGTGTGTGTGTGTGTGTGTTACCTGTATGTGTGTGTGTTACCTGTATGTATGTGTGTGTTACCTGTATGTATGTGTGTGTGTGTGTGTGTATGTTACCTGTATGTGTGTGTGTGTGTGTGTGTGTGTGTATGTTACCTGTATGTGTGTGTGTATGTTACCTGTATGTATGTGTGTGTGTGTGTGTTACCTGTATGTGTGTGTGTGTGTGTTACCTGTATGTATGTGTATGTTACCTGTATGTGTGTGTGTGTGTGTTACCTGTATGTATGTGTGTGTGTGTTACCTGTATGTGTGTGTGTGTGTGTGTGTGTGACCTGTATGTGTGTGTGTGTGTGTGTGTGTGTGTGTATGTTACCTGTATGTGTGTGTGTATGTTACCTGTATGTGTGTGTGTGTGTGTTACCTGTATGTGTGTGTGTGTGTGTTACCTGTATGTGTGTGTGTGTGTGTGTGTGTGTGTGTGACCTGTATGTGTGTGTGTGTGTGTGTGTGTGTGTGTGTGTGTGTGTTACCTGTATGTGTGTGTGTGTTACCTGTATGTGTGTGTGTGTTACCTGTATGTGTGTGTGTGTGTGTGTGTTACCTGTATGTGTGTGTGTGTGTGTGTTACCTGTGTGTGTGTGTGTGTGTGTGTGTGTTACCTGTATGTATGTGTGTGTGTGTGTGTGTTACCTGTATGTGTGTGTGTTACCTGTATATATGTGTGTGTTACCTGTATGTGTGTGTGTGTGTGTTACCTGTATGTATGTGTGTGTGTGTGTGTATGTTACCTGTATGTGTGTGTGTGTGTGTGTGTGTGTATGTTACCTGTATGTGTGTGTGTATGTTACCTGTATGTATGTGTGTGTGTGTGTGTATGTTACCTGTATGTATGTGTGTGTGTGTGTGTATGTTACCTGTATGTGTGTGTGTATGTTACCTGTATGTATGTGTGTGTTACCTGTATGTATGTGTGTGTGTGTGTGTGTGTGTGTTACCTGTATGTATGTATGTATGTATGTATGTATGTATGTATGTATGTATGTATGTATGTATGTGTGTGTGTGTGTGTGTGTGTTACCTGTATGTGTGTGTGTGTTACCTGTATGTATGTGTGTGTGTGTGTGTGTGTGTGTGTGTGTGTGTGTGTGTGTGTGTGTGTTACCTGTATGCGTGTGTGTGTTACCTGTATGTGTGTGTGTGTGTGTGTGTGTGTGTGTGTGTGTTACCTGTATGCGTGTGTGTGTTACCTGTATGTGTGTGTGTGTGTGTGTGTGTGTTACCTGTATGTGTGTGTGTGTTACCTGTATGTGTTTGTGTGTGTTACCTGTGTGTGTGTTACCTGTATGTGTGTGTGTGTGTGTGTGTTACCTGTGTGTGTGTTACCTGTATGTGTGTGTGTGTGTGTTACCTGTATGTGTGTGTGTTACATGTATGTGTGCGTGTGTGTTACCTGTATGTATGTGTGCGTGTGTGTGTTACCTGTATGCGTGTGTGTTACCTGTATGTGTGTGTGTTACCTGTATGTGTGTGTGTGTGTGTGTTACCTGTATATGTGTGTGTGCGTGTGTGTGCGTTACCTGTATGTGTGTGTGTTACCTGTATGTGTGTGTGTGTGTTACCTGTATGTGTGTGTGTGTGTGTTACCTGTATGTGTGTGTGTGTGTGTTACCTGTATGTGTGTGTGTGTGTGTTACCTGTATGTGTGTGTGTTACCTGTATGTGTGTGTGTTACCTGTATGTGTGTGTGTGTTACCTGTATGTGTGTGTGTGTTACCTGTATGTGTGTGTGTGTTACCTGTATGTGTGTGTGTGTGTTACCTGTATGTATGTGTGTGTTACCTGTATGTATGTGTGTGTGTGTGTTACCTGTATGTATGTGTGTGTGTGTGTTACCTGTATGTATGTGTGTGTGTGTTACCTGTATGTGTGTGTGTGTGTGTTACCTGTATGTGTGTGTGTGTGTGTTACCTGTATATGTGTGTGTGTGTGTGTTACCTGTATGTGTGTGTGTGTTACCTGTATGTGTGTGTGTGTGTGTGTGTGTGTGTTACCTGTATATGTGTGTGTGTGTGTGTGTGTTACCTGTATGTGTGTGTGTGTGTGTTACCTGTATGTGTGTGTGTTACCTGTATGTGTGTGTGTGTGTGTTACCTGTATGTGTGTGTGTGTGTGTGTGTGTGTGTGTGTTACCTGTATGTGTGTGTGTGTGTTACCTGTATGTATGTGTGCGTGTGTGTGTGTATGTGTGTGTTACCTGTATGTGTGTGTGTGTGTGTTACCTGTATGTGTGTGTGTGTGTGTTACCTGTATGTGTGTGTGTGTGTGTTACCTGTATGTGTGTGTGTGTGTGTGTTACCTGTATGTGTGTGTGTGTGTTACCTGTATGTGTGTGTGTGTGTTACCTGTATGTGTGTGTGTGTGTTACCTGTATGTGTGTGTGTGTGTGTGTGTGTGTGTGTTACCTGTATGTATGTGTGTGTGTGTGTGTGTGTGTGTTACCTGTATATGTGTGTGTGTGTGTGTGTGTGTTACCTGTATGTGTGTGTGTGTGTGTTACCTGTATGTGTGTGTGTGTGTGTTACCTGTATGTGTGTGTGTGTGTGTGTGTGTGTGTGTGTGTGTGTGTGTGTTACCTGTATGTGTGTGTGTGTGTTACCTGTATGTATGTGTGCGTGTGTGTGTGTATGTGTGTGTTACCTGTATGTGTGTGTGTGTGTGTGTTACCTGTATGTGTGTGTGTGTGTGTTACCTGTATGTGTGTGTGTGTGTGTGTTACCTGTATGTGTGTGTGTGTGTTACCTGTATGTGTGTGTGTTACCTGTATGTGTGTGTGTGTGTTACCTGTATGTGTGTGTGTGTTACCTGTATGTGTGTTACCTGTATGTGTGTGTGTGTGTGTGTGTGTGTTACCTGTACGTATGTGTGTGTTACCTGTACGTATGTGTGTGTTACCTGTACGTATGTGTGTGTTACCTGTACGTATGTGTGTGTTACCTGTATGTATGTGTGTGTTACCTGTACGTATGTGTGTGTTACCTGTATGTATGTGTGTGTGTGTTACCTGTATGCGTGTGTGTGTGTGTTACCTGTATGCGTGTGTGTGTGTGTTACCTGTATGCGTGTGTGTGTGTGTTACCTGTATGCGTGTGTGTGTGTTACCTGTATGCGTGTGTGTGACCTGTATGCGTGTGTGTGACCTGTATGCGTGTGTGTGTGTTACCTGTATGTGTGTGTGTGTGTTACCTGTATGCGTGTGTGTGTGTTACCTGTATGTGTGTGTGTGTGTTACCTGTATGTGTGTGTGTTACCTGTATGTGTGTGTGTTACCTGTATGTGTGTGTGTGTGTTACCTGTATGTGTGTGTGTTACCTGTATGTGTGTGTGTTACCTGTATGTGTGTGTGTGTGTTACCTGTATGTGTGTGTGTGTGTTACCTGTATGTGTGTGTGTGTTACCTGTATGTGTGTGTGTGTGTTACCTGTATGTATGTGTGTGTTACCTGTACGTATGTGTGTGTTACCTGTACGTATGTGTGTGTTACCTGTACGTATGTGTGTGTTACCTGTATGTGTGCGTGTGTGTGTATGTGTGTGTTACCTGTATGTATGTGTGTATGTGTTACCTGTATGCGTGTGTGTGTGTTACCTGTATGCGTGTGTGTGTGTTACCTGTATGCGTGTGTGTGTGTTACCTGTATGCGTGTGTGTGTGTTACCTGTATGCGTGTGTGTGTTACCTGTATGCGTGTGTGTGTTACCTGTATGCGTGTGTGTGTGTTACCTGTATGCGTGTGTGTGTGTTACCTGTATGTGTGTGTGTGTTACCTGTATGTGTGTGTGTGTGTGTTACCTGTATGTGTGTGTGTGTGTGTTACCTGTATGTGTGTGTGTGTGTGTTACCTGTATGTGTGTGTGTGTTACCTGTATGTGTGTGTGTGTGTGTTACCTGTATGTGTGTGTGTGTGTGTTACCTGTATGTGTGTGTGTGTGTTACCTGTATGTGTGTGTTACCTGTATGTGTGTGTGTTACCTGTATGTGTGTGTGTTACCTGTATGTGTGTGTGTTACCTGTATGTGTGTGTGTTACCTGTATGTGTGTGTGTGTGTTACCTGTATGTGTGTGTGTGTTACCTGTATGTGTGTGTGTGTGTTACCTGTATGTGTGTGTGTGTGTGTGTGTTACCTGTATGTGTGTGTGTGTTACCTGTATGTGTGTGTGTGTGTGTTACCTGTATGTGTTACCTACATTTACATGATACATTTAGCAGACGCTCTTATCCAGATCGACTTACAGTACTGGTCCCCCGTGGGAATCGAACCCACAACCCTGGCGTTGCAAACACCATGCTCTACCAACTGAGCCTGTATGTGTGTGTTACCTGTATGAGTCCGGGGACTATCTCAGGCAGCATGCTGACTAGTCCTTCATGGGGGACCCTCTCTATAACTTTAGTCTGCATCTTGATGGCAGCCAGGTTGATGGGGTAGTCAGCTGACTGGATGATGGGACACAACACCTTGATGCACTGGTCTGGACTGATGGACGACGCCAGCATGGCTGCAGTCTCCTCTGCCGCTCGTACCACCTACACACAGGAACAGGGTTATAGTACCAGATTTATAATAGCTCCTATATACACACAGGAACAGGGTTATAGTACCAGATTTATAATAGTTCCTATATACACACAGGAACAGGGTTATAGTACCAGATTTATAATAGCTCCTATATACACACAGGAACAGGGTTATAGTACCAGATTTATAATAGTTCCTATATACACACAGGAACAGGGTTATAGTACCAGATTTATAATAGTTCCCATATACACACAGGAACAGGGTTATAGTACCAGATTTATAATAGTTCCTATATACACACAGGAACAGGGTTATAGTACCAGATTTATAATAGCTCCTATATACACACAGGAACAGGGTTATAGTACCAGATTTATAATAGTTCCTATATACACACAGGAACAGGGTTATAGTACCAGATTTATAATAGCTCCTATATACACACAGGAACAGGGTTATAGTACCAGATTTATAATAGCTCCTATATACACACAGGAACAGGGTTATAGTACCAGATTTATAATAGTTCCTATATACACACAGGAACAGGGTTATAGTACCAGATTTATAATAGTTCCTATATACACACAGGAACAGGGTTATAGTACCAGATTTATAATAGTTCCTATATACACACAGGAACAGGGTTATAGTACCAGATTTATAATAGTTCCCATATACACACAGGAACAGGGTTATAGTACCAGATTTATAATAGCTCCTATATACACACAGGAACAGGGTTATAGTACCAGATTTATAATAGTTCCTATATACACACAGGAACAGGGTTATAGTACCAGATTTATAATAGCTCCTATATACACACAGGAACAGGGTTATAGTACCAGATTTATAATAGCTCCTATATACACACAGGAACAGGGTTATAGTACCAGATTTATAATAGTTCCTATATACACACAGGAACAGGGTTATAGTACCAGATTTATAATAGTTCCTATATACACACAGGAACAGGGTTATAGTACCAGATTTATAATAGTTCCTATATACACACAGGAACAGGGTTATAGTACCAGATTTATAATAGTTCCTATATACACACAGGAACAGGGTTATAGTACCAGATTTATAATAGCTCCTATATACACACAGGAACAGGGTTATAGTACCAGATTTATAATAGTTCCCATATACACACAGGAACAGGGTTATAGTACCAGATTTATAATAGCTCCTATATACACACAGGAACAGGGTTATAGTACCAGATTTATAATAGCTCCTATATACACACAGGAACAGGGTTATAGTACCAGATTTATAATAGTTCCTATATACACACAGGAACAGGGTTATAGTACCAGATTTATAATAGTTCCTATATACACACAGGAACAGGGTTATAGTACCAGATTTATAATAGTTCCTATATACACACAGGAACAGGGTTATAGTACCAGATTTATAATAGTTCCTATATACACACAGGAACAGGGTTATAGTACCAGATTTATAATAGTTCCTATATACACACAGGAACAGGGTTATAGTACCAGATTTATAATAGCTCCTATATACACACAGGAACAGGGTTATAGTACCAGATTTATAATAGTTCCTATATACACACAGGAACAGGGTTATAGTACCAGATTTATAATAGCTCCTATATACACACAGGAACAGGGTTATAGTACCAGATTTATAATAGCTCCTATATACACACAGGAACAGGGTTATAGTACCAGATTTATAATAGTTCCTATATACACACAGGAACAGGGTTATAGTACCAGATTTATAATAGTTCCTATATACACACAGGAACAGGGTTATACTACCAGATTTATAATAGCTCCTATATACACACAGGAACAGGGTTATAGTACCAGATTTATAATAGCTCCTATATACACACAGGAACAGGGTTATAGTACCAGATTTATAATAGCTCCTATATACACACAGGAACAGGGTTATAGTACCAGATTTATAATAGTTCCTATATACACACAGGAACAGGGTTATAGTACCAGATTTATAATAGTTCCTATATACACACAGGAACAGGGTTATAGTACCAGATTTATAATAGTTCCTATATACACACAGGAACAGGGTTATAGTACCAGATTTATAATAGTTCCTATATACACACAGGAACAGGGTTATAGTACCAGATTTATAATAGTTCCTATATACACACAGGAACAGGGTTATAGTACCAGATTTATAATAGCTCCTATATACACACAGGAACAGGGTTATAGTACCAGATTTATAATAGCTCCTATATACACACAGGAACAGGGTTATAGTACCAGATTTATAATAGCTCCTATATACACACAGGAACAGGGTTATAGTACCAGATTTATAATAGTTCCTATATACACACAGGAACAGGGTTATAGTACCAGATTTATAATAGTTCCTATATACACACAGGAACAGGGTTATAGTACCAGATTTATAATAGCTCCTATATACACACAGGAACAGGGTTATAGTACCAGATTTATAATAGTTCCTATATACACACAGGAACAGGGTTATAGTACCAGATTTATAATAGCTCCTATATACACACAGGAACAGGGTTATAGTACCAGATTTATAATAGCTCCTATATACACACAGGAACAGGGTTATAGTACCAGATTTATAATAGCTCCTATATACACACAGGAACAGGGTTATAGTACCAGATTTATAATAGCTCCTATATACACACAGGAACAGGGTTATAGTACCAGATTTATAATAGCTCCTATATACACACAGGAACAGGGTTATAGTACCAGATTTATAATAGTTCCTATATACACACAGGAACAGGGTTATAGTACCAGATTTATAATAGTTCCTATATACACACAGGAACAGGGTTATAGTACCAGATTTATAATAGCTCCTATATACACACAGGAACAGGGTTATAGTACCAGATTTATAATAGCTCCTATATACACACAGGAACAGGGTTATAGTACCAGATTTATAATAGCTCCTATATACACACAGTTGGAGAGTGAATGTATGAGTGTATTTGAGAAAGATTATACCAGTGTAAATGTGTGCATGTGCGAGAGATTATATGGAGTGTGTTTATTATTATAAGGAGTGTGTGTGTGTACGTGCGTGTACCTCTTTGTGTGGGTCCTTGTGCGCCTCCAGGGCCTTCATGATGGTGAGTTCAGCGTAGTTCTTAAACCTCCAGGGCTGACGGCTCAGAATCTCCCTCAGAACACGCAGAGCTAACGCCCTGATCACATGCTGCAGAGGGGAGAGAGAGTTTGGTCAAAGTGTGTTTGAATATGCATTGATGCACATATTGAGTGAGTGTGTGTGTGTGTGTGTGTGTGTGTGTGTGTGTGTGTGTGTGTGTGTGTGTGTGTGTGTGTGTGTGTGTGTGTGTGTACATGTACCTCTCTGTCCCCCAGCGTCTCCAGTAGTAACAGGAGGATGGTTTTGAAGTGTTCATCCCAGGAGACCTGCAGGGTGTTTTCTCGAATCAGCTTCAAGAGCTCACAAAGCGCTGCCTTCCTCTCCTCCACACGCTCATTGTGATTGGACAGCTCCTTCAGCAGCTCAGACACCAGCTCCGACTGGTCAATGCTGCTGTCTGTCAGGGGCAACAGCCAAAAGGGGTGGAGATTGATAAATGGATGGCAATCAGTATCTATCCCATATTACACTTCAAGACATTGTGTGTGTGTGTGTGTGTGTGTGTGTGTGTGTGTATGTATGTGTATATATATACACACACAGCTCAAAACAATAAAGGGAACACTTAAACAACACAATGTAACTCCAAGTCAATCACACTTCTGTGAAATCAAACTGTCCACTTAGGAAGCAACACTGATTGACAATACATTTCACATGCTGTTGTACAAATGGAATAGACAACAGGTGGAAATTATAGGCAATTAGCAAGACACCCCCAATAAAGGAGTGGTTCTGCAGGTGGTGACCACAGACCACTTCTCAGTTCCTATGCTTCCTGGCTGATGTTTTGGTCACTTTTGAATGCTGGCGGTGCTTTCACTCTAGTGGTAGCATGAGACGGAGTCTACAACCCACACAAGTGGCTCAGGTAGTGCAGCTCATCCAGGATGGCACATCAATGCGAGCTGTGGCAAGAAGGTTTGCTGTGTCTGTCAGTGTAGTATCCAGAGCATGGAGGCGCTACCAGGAGACAGGCCAGTACATCAGGAGACGTGGAGGAGGCCGTAGGAGGGCAACAACCCAGCAGCAGGACCGCTACCTCCGCCTTTGTGCAAGCAGGAGCAGGAGGAGCACTGCCAGAGCCCTGCAAAATGACCTCCAGCAGGCCACAAATGTGCATGTGTCTGCTCAAACGGTCAGAAACAGACTCCATGAGGGTGGTATGTGGTCCCGACGTCCACAGGTGGGGTTGTGCTTACAGCCCAACACCGTGCAGGACGTTTGGCATTTGCCAGAGAACACCAAAATTGGCAAATTCGCCACTGGCGCCCTGTGCTCTTCAAAGATGAAAGCAGATTCACACTGAGCACATGTGACAGACGTGACAGAGTCTGGAGACGCCGTGGAGAACGTTCTGCTGCCTGCAACATCCTCCAGCATGACCGGTTTGGCAGTGGGTCAGTCATGGTGTGGGGTGGCATTTCTTTGGGGGGCCGCACAGCCTTCCATGTGCTCGCCAGAGGTAGCCTGACTGCCATTAGGTACCGAGATGAGATCCTCAGACCCCTTGTGAGACCATATGCTGGTGCGGTTGGCCCTGGATTCCTCCTAATGCAAGACAATGCTAGACCTCATGTGGCTGGAGTGTGTCAGCAGTTCCTGCAAGAGGAAGGCATTGATGCTATGGACTGGCCCGCCAGTTCCCCAGACCTGAATCCAATTGAGCACATCTGGGACATCATGTCTCACTCCATCCACCAACGCCACGTTGCACCACAGACTGTCCAGGAGTTGGCGGATGCTTTAGTCCAGGTCTGGGAGGAGATCCCTCAGGAGACCATCCGCCACCTCATCAGGAGCATGCCCAGGCGTTGTAGGGAGGTCATACAGGCACGTGGAGGCCACACACACTACTGAGCCTCATTTTGACTTGTTTTAAGGACATTACATCAAAGTTGGATCAGCCTGTAGTGTGGTTTTCCACTTTAATTTTGAGTGCGACTCCATGGGTTGATAAATTGGATTTCCATTGATTATTTTTGGGTGATTTTGTTGTGAGCACATTCAACTATGTAAAGAAAAAAGTATTTAATAAGATTATTTCATTCATTCAGATCTAGGATGTGTTATTTTAGGGTTCCCTTTATTTTTTTGAGCAGTGTATATGAATACATATGTGTGTTAGTGTAAATGAATATACAGTACCAGTTAAAAGTTGGCACCTAGTCATTCAAGGGTTTTTCTTTATTTTTACAATTTTTTTACATTGTAGAATAATACTGAAGACATCAAACCGATGAAATAACATATATGGAATCATGTAGTAGCCAAAAAAGTGTTAAACAACTCAAAATATATTTTAGATTCTTCAAAGTAGCCACTCTTTGCCTTGATGACAGCGCTGTACACTCTTGGCATTCTCTCAACCAGCTTCACCTGAATTGCTTTTCCAACAGTCTTGAAGGAGTTCCCACATATGCTGAGCACTTGTTGGCTGCTTTTCTTTCCCTCTGCGGTCCAACTCGTCCCAAACCATCTCAATTGGGTTGAGGTTGGGTGATTGTGGAGGCCAGGTAATCTGATGCAGCACTCCATCACTCTCCTTGGTCAAATAGCCCTTAAACAGTCTGGAGGTGTGTTGGGTCACTGTCCTGTTGAAAAACAAATGATAGTCCCACTAATCAGATTGGATGGTGTATCGCTGCAGGATGCTGTGGTAGCCACGCTGGTTAAGTGTACTTTGAATTCTAAATAAATCACTGACTGTGTCACCAGTAAAACACCATCACACCTCCTCCTCCATGCTTCACAGTGGTAACCTCCCATGCGGAGATCATCCGTTCACCTACTCTGCGTCTCACAAAGACACGGATGTCTCAAATTTGGACTTATCAGACCAAAGGACAGATTTCCACCGGTCTAATGTCCATTGCTCGTGTTTCTTGGCCCAAGCAAGTCTCTTCTTATTGCTGTCCTTTAGTAGTGGTTTCTTTGCAGCAATTCCACCATTAAGGTCTGATTCACACAGTCTCCTCTGAACAGTTGATGTTGAGAGTCCTCGCTTAGGCTGGTAACTCTAATGAACTTATCCTCTGCAAAAGAGGTAATTCTGGGTCTTCCTTTCCTGTAACGGTCCTCATGAGAGCCAGTTTCATCATAGCGCTTGATGGTTTTTGCGACTGCATTTGAAGAAACTTTCAAAGTTCTTGACATTTTCCGGATTGACTGACCTTCCTGTCTTAGAGTAATGATGGACTGTCGTTTTTCTTTGCTTATTTGAGCTGTTCTTGCCATAATATGGACTTGGTATTTTACCAAATAGGGCTATCTTCTGTATACCACCCCTACCATGTCTCAACACAACTGATTGGCTCAAACGTATTAAGAAGGAAAGAAATTCCACAAATGAACTTTTAACAGGGCACACCCGTTAATTGAAATGCCTTCCTGGTGACTTCCTCATGAAGTTGGTTGAGAGAATGCCAAGAGTTTACAAAGCTGTCATCAAGGCAAAGGGTGGCTACTTTGAAGAATCTCAAATATATTTGGATTTGGTAAACACTTGTTTGGTTACTAGATGATTCCATGTGTTATTTCATAGTTTTGATGTCTTTACTATTATTCTACAAAGTACAAAATTGTAAAATAAAGAAAAACCCTGGAATGAGTAGGTGTGTCCAAACTTTTGACTGGTACTGTATGTGTGTTTGTGTGTACCGTCAGTTTGCTGGTCTGATTCGTCTAGTGAAGTATCTATGACGCTGTGTTTGAAGGGGGAGTCAGTGAAGGGGTCACGGGACCCCCGGGGAGAAGAGGAGAGCAGGGGGGTGTTGAGGAGAGACGTCTTGTTGTCCAGAGCTGTACGACCTCCATCCACCTGGTCAGCACCAGCACTACCACCCTGAGGGAGGGGGAGACACACACACGGTGGTAGGATTCCGACAGACAGACAGAAATGTAAGCGCTGTCAAGTGCTGTCATTGCATGCACACACACACACAGTGGTATGTGTGGGTTAGGTTAGGGTTTTGATCATTCTGTGGATGGAATGAGGAGAGATATGAGATCTGTTACAGTTCCTGTTAATATTTTCACTCAAACCAGAAAACCCCCTGACAGGTCAGGTGATAGGCAGGTGACGGAGTCAGTTGAGCTCTGATTGGCAGGTTGAGGATGGGTGGGCGGGTCAGGTTTCAGACTGACCTCTAGAGGAAATGTCAGCTTGGACATAGCCCTTCCTTGGAACATACCATGGAGAGGGGTGTCATAATGAATAACATCTCACATACTGTACGTACTCGGACACACACGCACGATACTCCCATCACAACCTACACTATATATACACAAGTATTTGGACACCCCTTCAATTTAGTGGATTCAGCTATTTCAGACACACCCATTGCTGACGGGTATATAAAATCGAGCACACAGTCATGCGATCTCCATAGACAAACATTGGCAGTAGAATGGCCTTAAGAGCTCAGTGACTTTCAACGTGGCACTGTCATAGGATGCCACCTTTCCAACAAGTCAGTTCGTCAGATTTCTGCCCTGCTAGAGCTTCCCCAGTCAACTGTTACTGTTGTTATTGTGAAGTGGAAACGTCTAGGAGCAACAACGACTCAGCCGCTAAGTGGGAAGCCACACAAGCTCACAGAACGGGACCGCCGAGTGCTGAAGTGCGTAAAAATCATCTGTCCTCGGTTGCAACATTCACTCCTGAGTTCCCAACTGCCTCTAGAACCAACGTCAGCCCAATAACTGTTTTTTCAGGAGCTTAATGAAATGGGTTTCCATGGCCGAGCAGCCTAAGATCACCATGCACAATGCCAAGCGTCAGCTGGAGTGGTGTAAAGCTGCTATTGGACTCTGGAGCAGTGGAAATGCGTTCTCTGGAGTGATGAATCACGCTTCACCATCTGGCAGTCCAGAGGACGAATCTGTGTTTAGCGGATGCCAGGAGAACGCTACCTGCCCCAATGCATAGTGCCAACTGTAAAGTTTGGTGGAGGAGGAATAATGGTCTGGGGCTGTTTTTCATGGTTCAGGCTAGGCCCCTTAGTTCCAGTGAAGGGACATTTTAACGCTACAGCATACAATGAAATTCTAGATGATTCGGTGCTTCCAACTTTGTGGCAACAGTTTGGTGAAGGCCCTTTCATATTTCAACATGACAATGCCCCGTGCATAAAGCGAGGTCCATACAGAAATGATTTGTTGAGATCAGTGTGGAAGAATTTGACTGGCCTATTCAGAGCCCTGACCTCAACCCCATCGGACACCTTTGGGATGAATTGGAACGCCGACTGCGAGCCAGGCCTAATCACCCAACATCAGTGCTCAACCTCACTAATGCTCTTGTGGCTGAATGGTAGCAAGTCTCTGCAGCAATGTACCAACATCTAGTGGAAAGCCTTCCCAGAAGAGTGGAGGCTGTTATAGCAGTAAAGAGGGGACCAACTCCATATTAATGCCCATGATTATGGAATGAGATGTTCCACGAGCAGGAGTCCACATACCTTTTGTCATGTAGTGTATTTTAACCTGAAAAATACTGAATGTGGTATTTTTTCCCTGATATTAGCTTACACCCACCAGATAAAAAAGCTATTTCCGGTGAAATCCATTTTGTTAGATAGGGATGAGATGCTTTGACCCCAGACAGTACGATAACAGTTTGGGTCAGAAGGTTATGGGGTTCAGTGTCTCACACACACAAGGGGAGTGGCAGGACATATCTGTTCTCAGGAACATTGTGTGTGAAGACAACCCTCCAGAATCCACCTGACTATATATATATAATCATTTCTAAGACACATCCCATCATGTCGGTTCTACACACACACACACACACACTCTCTCCCCACCTCCTCTCCTTCCCTCCGTCTGACTGGTTCATTCATGTCTTCCTGGCTACGGACGGAGAAGTTCTGGATGGCCTCTGTAACTCCTCTCAGACTACTGTAGATGTCCTCTGAGTTCATGTTCTCTGTGTCGTAGTCAAATGCACTGCACACAACAACACATCACAATAGGTCAACATTATATGACTGTGTTCTGAGGTCTGTGCGTGTAACCTGGGTGTGTTCTGAGGTCTGTGCGTGTAACCTGGGTGTGTTCTGAGGTCTGTGCGTGTAACCTGGGTGTGTTCTGAGGTCTGTGCGTGTAACCTGGGTGTGTTCTGAGGTCTGTGCGTGTAACCTGGGTGTGTTCTGAGGTCTGTGCGTGTAACCTGGGTGTGTTCTGAGGTCTGTGCGTGTAACCTGGGTGTGTTCTGAGGTCTGTGCGTGTAACCTGGGTGTGTTCTGAGGTCTGTGCGTGTAACCTGGGTGTGTTCTGAGGTCTGTGCGTGTAACCTGGGTGTGTTCTGAGGTCTGTGCGTGTAACCTGGGTGTGTTCTGAGGTCTGTGCGTGTAACCTGGGTGTGTTCTGAGGTCTGTGCGTGTAACCTGGGTGTGTTCTGAGGTCTGTGCGTGTAACCTGGGTGTGTTCTGAGGTCTGTGCGTGTAACCTGGGTGTGTTCTGAGGTCTGTGCGTGTAACCTGGGTGTGTTCTGAGGTCTGTGCGTGTAACCTGGGTGTGTTCTGAGGTCTGTGCATGTAACCTGGGTGTGCGTGTACATTGGGAGGTGTGTGTATGTTACCTGGGTGAGGATGTGTTCTGTGATGTGTTGGTAGGAGAGGTGAGGGGGCTGGACCAGCTGGCAGGAGAGCGGGGGGTGTGGCGTGTCAGAGGGCTTCCTGTCGGAGCCTGGGGGAGAGAGTAACACATAATAGCATCAAGTACATGCTAGGACCTTTTAGTTTCCCAACTCCTAAGATCCTTCATCAGGCCAGGCTGGGAGGGGTACAGCCAAGACCAGGTGTCCTTACCTGCTGGGAGGGGTACGGCCAAGACCAGGTGTCCTTACCTGCTGGGAGGGGTACGGCCAAGGCCAGGTGTCGTTACCTGCTGGGAGGGGTACAGCCAAGGCCAGGTGTCGTTACCTGCTGGGAGGGGTACAGCCAAGGCCAGGTGTCGTTACCTGCTGGGAGGGGTACAGCCAAGGCCAGGTGTCGTTACCTGCTGGGAGGGGTACAGCCAAGGCCAGGTGTCGTTACCTGCTGGGAGGGGTACAGCCAAGGCCAGGTGTCGTTACCTGCTGGGAGGGGTTCAGCCAAGGCCAGGTGTCGTTACCTGCTGGGAGGGGTACAGCCAAGGCCAGGTGTCGTTACCTGCTGGGAGGGGTACGGCCAAGGCCAGGTGTCGTTACCTGCTGGGAGGGGTTCAGCCAAGGCCAGGTGTCGTTACCTGCTGGGAGGGGTACAGCCAAGGCCAGGTGTCGTTACCTGCTGGGAGGGGTACGGCCAAGGCCAGGTGTCGTTACCTGCTGGGAGGGGTACAGCCAAGGCCAGGTGTCGTTACCTGCTGGGAGGGGTTCAGCCAAGGCCAGGTGTCGTTACCTGCTGGGAGGGGTACAGCCAAGGCCAGGTGTCGTTACCTGCTGGGAGGGGTACGGCCAAGGCCAGGTGTCGTTACCTGCTGGGAGGGGTTCAGCCAAGGCCAGGTGTCGTTACCTGCTGGGAGGGGTACGGCCAAGGCCAGGTGTCGTTACCTGCTGGGAGGGGTACAGCCAAGGCCAGGTGTCGTTACCTGCTGGGAGGGGTACGGCCAAGGCCAGGTGTCGTTACCTGCTGGGAGGGGTACGGCCAAGGCCAGGTGTCGTTACCTGCTGGGAGGGGTACGGCCAAGGCCAGGTGTCGTTACCTGCTGGGAGGGGTACAGCCAAGGCCAGGTGTCGTTACCTGCTGGGAGGGGTACGGCAAGGCCAGGTGTCGTTACCTGCTGGGAGGGGTACGGCCAAGACCAGGTGTCGTTACCTGCTGGGAGGGGTACGGCCAAGGCCAGGTGTCGTTACCTGCTGGGAGGGGTACAGCCAAGGCCAGGTGTCGTTACCTGCTGGGAGGGGTACAGCCAAGGCCAGGTGTCGTTACCTGCTGGGAGGGGTACAGCCAAGGCCAGGTGTCGTTACCTGCTGGGAGGGGTACGGCCAAGGCCAGGTGTCGTTACCTGTGCAGCATTGCCTGTGTTCCGCAGGTGGTTCTGTAGCAGTTTGGTGGCGCCATCCTGGAAGGTCTTGGGCAGAGCTGCCAGCAGCATGGTGAACTCTGGAGTGTTCAACTGGAACAACGAGATCAACACCGACTGGGCAGCCTGAAACACACACACATCAGAAACCAATCAAAGTTCGCGTCAACCATAAATCAACAAATTGCAGCATACAGAAATGTCTGTAAGGTACCTTTCTGACATCTGAGCTTTTGGGCTCTGTGGTCCAGGTGATGATGCGAGACACAGCCAGGCGCGTCTCACTGGAGTTCACAAAGTCCTGAGGCTCCATCTGCAGGGTCAAGGTCTCAATGTACTTCAGAACAGCCACCTTCACCTGGAAACACACACAGTCGTAGTATAAAAGGTTAGACAGCCCACTCATACACACACACAGTCGTAGTATAAAAGGTTAGACAGCCCACTCATACACACACACAGTCGTAGTATAAAAGGTTAGACAGCCCACTCATACACACACACAGTCGTAGTATAAAAGGTTAGACAGCCCACTCATACACACACACATTTTCTGTCTGTGTGGTTCATGGATCATCCCAGGAGTTTCCTAACTCTGAGCTGAAACTAGTTCTATTTAGAGACTACTCTGCAACGTAAACATCCGCAACAACAAAGAAGGTGCAGTAAGATGCTAGTCTCCTTCACACTTGTAGTCAGGCAGCTATCATGGAGGGAGGCTGAGGGGGGGAGAAACCAATAAAGACAAATGAAAACTAGAGGAAAGAGCCACCATTTACATTCGTTCTTCGTTCTCACATTAGTTTCTCTTTTACAATATTTTCATTCCTTTAAAAAAAGCCCCTCCATCTCTCAGTCTCTCTACCTCTATTCAAAACACTTCATCGACCGACCGCCTGCTCCTCAGTATGCGCGTCATAAAAATGCTCCCCCCTGAGCGCACTGACCTGGGAAGATTGGTTCCAGGCTGAGACCTGCTCGTTCAGAGAGCAGCAGGCGTGGTGCCCCCTGGGGGCTCTCGTGGCAGGGGGGAGCAATTTAACATCGCGCCGTATGGTTCTTGAAGCAGGGGGAATCAATTTAATGTTGCGCCGCCCACAACACGTTCCCCTCCTCCCCACAGGCTTAGAGAGAGAGGACGGAGGGAGAGGGAGCGAGAGCGAGAGGGAGGAGAGAGGAAGGGGGAGAGGGGAAGTGGGAGAAAGGTAGGGGGAGAGAGAGGAGAGGTTAGAGGAGAAGGTAGGTGAGGGGAGGAAGGGGAGATGGGGAGGGAGGAAGAGGATGTAGGGGAGGGAGAGAGGAGGCAAGAAAGACAGATGGACACACACGGGGACAGGGATGAGAGGAGTGAAAATGACATAAGAAAATGAGAAGGAAAAGCATAGCAAGGGAAGGTGAGGTGAAGGAGGGAGAAGAAGATAGAGGAAGGTGAGGTGAAGGAGGGAGAAGAAGATAGAGGAAGGTGAGGTAATGAAAATGAAGGAGGGTGGTGGGGAGGGGGGAGAGGAAAGGGATGGAGTGAACAAGTGTATAAAGGGAAATACAAAGTGAGAAGATGGAGGAAAGGGAGGGGAGAGGATAGAGAGAGGCAGCGAGGAAGGGGAGGTGAGGTGGGCTCAGACTGCAGAGAGCAAAGCCAGTGGTTGGCGGGTTTAATTGGAGGCATATCAGTCGCTATCCAATCAGAGTCCAGGGATCAGGTGGGTAGGGAGCGGAGCCAGTGTTAAACAGCCATGATATCAGAAAAGTGGTTACCATGGTTACTGATACAATAGTTACCGTGGTTGCTGAGACAGTAGGTGAGAGTCTGGCGACGGAGAGGCTGTCCCTGCCTTTCAACCCTCCCTACATCCCTTTACTCTCCCCACTCCGTCCATCTCTTTCTTCATACACACACACATATCTACCCCCCCAGACAGACAGACAGCTGTGTACCTTGAGGTTGGGTGTCTGAGTCTGGTCCACAGTGAACCTCATGAGGATAGTGAACTGGAGGTCGTTGGGGAAAGACTCTCTGTAGGGGAGATATTATGCACATGTGTTATATATATATATATATATATATATATTTTACATACACATATTACACACACACACACCACACACACACACACACACACACACGTTATATATACACATATTACAGACACACACACACACACACACACACACGTTATATATACAGTTGCAAGAAAAAGTATGTGAACCCTTTGGAATTACATTTTTACATTTACATTTTAGTCATTTAGCAGATGCTCTTATCCAGAGCGACTTACAGTAGTGAATGCATACATTTCATTTCATGCATTTTTCCCCCCCGTGGGAATCGAACCCACAACCCTGGCGTTGCACACACCATGCTGGCGTTGCAAACACCATGCTCTACCAACTGAGCCACATTACCTGGATTTCTGCATAAATTGTTCATAAAATCTGATCTGCTCTTCATCTAAGTCACAACAATAGACAAACAGTCTGCTTAAACTAATAACACACAATTACATGTTTTCATGTCTTTATTGAACACACTGTGTAAACATTCACAGTGCAGGGTGGGAAAAGTATGTGAACCCTTGGATTTAATAACAGGTTGACCCTCCTTTGGCAGCAATAACCTCAACCAAACGTTTTCTGTAGTTGGGGATCAGACCTGTACAACGGTCAGGAGGAATTTTGGACCATTCCTTTTTACAAAACTGTTTCAGTTCAGCAATATTCTTGGGATGTCTGGTGTGAACCGCTTTCGAGGTCATGCCACAGCATTTTAAATCGGGTTGAGGTCAGGACTCTGACTGGGCCACTGCAGAAAGCGTATTTTCTTCTGTTGAAGCCATTTCAAGGTTTTACTGCTAACCTACAAAGCATTACATGGGCTAGCTCTTACCTATCTTTCCGATTTGGTCCTGCCGTACATACCGACACAAGACGCAGGCCTCCTTACTGTCCATAGAATGTTTAAGCAAACAGCTGGAGGCAGGGCTTTCTCCTACAGAGCTCCATTTTTATGGAATGGTCTGCCGATCCATGTGAGAGACGTAGACTCGGTCTCGACCTTTAAGTCTTTATTGAAGACTGGACCAGGAGGGTGAAGGTGAACGGAAAGGCTGGAGCAACGAACCGCCCTTGCTGTCTCTGCCTGGCTGGTTCCTCTCTCTCCACTGGGATTCTCTGCCTCTAACCCTATCACGGGGGCTGAGTCACTGGCTTACTGGGGCTCTTCCATGCCGTCCCTAGGAGGGGTGCGTCACTTGAGTGGGTTGAGCCACTGACGTGATCTTCCTGTCTGGGTTGGCGCCCCACCTTGGGTTGTGCCATGGCGGAGATCGTTGTGGGCTATATTCGGCCTTGTCTCAGGATGGTAAGTTGGTGGTTGAAGATATCCCTCTAGTGGTGTGGGGGCTGTGCTTTGGCAAAGTGGGTGGGGTTATATCCTGCCTGTTTGGCCCTGTCTGGGGGTATCGTCGGACGGGGCCACAGTGTCTCCTGACCCCTCCTGTCTCAGCCTCCAGTATTTATGCTGCAATAGTTTGTGTCGGAGGGGCTAGGGTCAGTCTGTTATATCTGGAGTATTTCTCCTGTCTTATCCGGTGTCCTGTGTGAATTTAAATAATTCTCACTCTAGGCTGAGGACCATGCCTCAGGACTACCTGGTCTGATGACTCCTTGCTGTCCCCAGTCCACCTGGTCGTACTGCTGCTCCAGTTTCCGAGTGCAGTCCATGAAGAGGAGATGCACTGCAGTACTTAATGCAGCTGATGGCCACACCAGATACTGACTGTTACTTTTGATTCTGACCCCCCCCCCCCTTTGTTCAGGGACACATTATTCCATTTCTCTTAGTCACATGTCTGTGGAGCTTTTTCAGTTTATGTCTCAGTTGTTGAATCTTATGTTCATACAAATATTTACACATATTAGACACACACACACACACACACACACACACACACACACACACACACACACACACACACACACACACACACACACACACACACACACTGACCGTGTGATGTCCAGTGCTCTCTGGACCTTGGCCTGTACTGATCCCAGTAGGTCAGCTCCCATCTTCTTCAGCAGCTGGGTGAGCAGGACAAACAGCCAGTCCTGCAGGTCTTCTCTATGCACCAGGACAAAGTCCACTAGGGTCTCTAAGAACATACTGAACACCTTGGGAGAGACAGGGGACATGGGTTAGACACATTGTATAAACAAACACTTAGAAGAGACAGAGGAACATGTTCATGCACACAAACATGAGTGAGACACACAGGTACTATGGATACTATGGGATAGGCTGAGGGAAGCAACTCCATTCACTTATAAATTAACCAATCAACCACTCACTCTAATCAGCGTGCAGCAAGCAGAATTATGTTTTACCAATACACAATCAATATTCAGTATTCACTAAACACACATGCTGATTGGCTGTCACCTGCAAAACAGCAGGGACTCAGACACCAATCGTAGGGCGTCATGATGTCATAGTGATGTCACAGCTGTGAGCTGTGACATCACCGGGTCGGTTAGTGAGTGAGTCTGTGGTTGCCTTGGAAACCATTAAATTAGCCACCCAGTCAGATTACCACTCGCCAGATTAATCAATGAATTCAAGATTAGTCTCCAATCAGAGTACCAGGTTAGTGTCACAACCACACAAGCGTTAATCAAACGTTAATTGAACGTAAAATAAACGTTGTCTAGACTTACTCTCTACAGAGAGTTCCAGAGGAGAGGCATGGAGGAGAGAGAAACATACAACAGTTAGCATCCTGGGAAGCACACACACACACACACACTAGGGTGACCACATGTCCCGGATTGTGCGGGACAGACCCGCATTTTGACCCTTTGTCCCTCAACCAAACAATCATGTCCCGTATTTTATCAACAAATTCAATCACCACAAATGTTCGATTTGTCCAGTATTTCAGTCAGACATTCCAACCGGTGTCTTGCAGTCACGTTGTGCTTATGAAAAGACAGGCCTATATATTAAAAGGATGTGGTACTGGTGATGTTAAACACTTCTCCTATCGTTGTTGAGATCTGATATTCTGTGCAGTGCAAAACGAGACGTAGGCCAATGCCATTATTTGATATTTTCAGTGGTATTGTTAACAAACACACCCCCATAAAGAAAATGATAATTAAAAACAGGTTCAGCCCCTGGTTTGACCGTGATCTTGCAGAGTTACTCCACCTCAAGAATTGGATTTGGTGAAAGGCTCGGCACACACATACTCAGGCTGACTGGCTCTTGTTCAGGCAAATGAGAAATAAGTGCACTCAGGCTATCCGGAAGGCCAAAGTTAGTTACTTTAAGGAACAGTTCTCTCTCTGTGGGTCTAACCCCAAGAAGTTCTGGAAAACGGTTAAAGACCTGGAGAATAAACCCTCCTCCTCACAGCTGCCTATGTTTCTTTATGTTGACGATGTGGTTTTTACTGACAAGAAGCACATGGCTGAGCTCTTTAATCACCACTTCATTAAGTCAGGATTCCTATTTGTCTCAGCCATGCCTCCTTGCCCGTCCAACATTTCCTCATCTCCCACCCCTTCTAATGCAACTATCCTCGATGCTTCTCCCTCTTTTTGCCCTGCCCTGCTACAAAGTTTCTCCCTGCAGGCAGTCACTGAGTCCGAGGTGCTAAAAGAGCGCCTGAAACTTGACCCCCAAAAAACCCTCTGGGTCAGATGGTTTAGACCCTTTCTTCTTTAAGGTTGCTGCCCCCAGCATCACCAAGCCTATGGCCGACCTTTTAACCTCTCTTCCCATTGCTTGGGAAGGCAGCCACGGTTCGTCCCTTATTTAAAGGGGGAGATCAAGCTGATCCTAATTGTTATAGGCCTATTTCTATTTTACCCTGTTTATCAAAAGTGTCTCTGAGGGGTCTTTGGCCTGGTTTGCTAACTACCTCCTCTCAAAGAGTGCATTGTATAAAGTCAGAAAATCTGCTGTCTCAGCCACTGCCTGTCACCAAGGGAGTACCCCAAGGCTCAATCCTAGGCCCCATGTTCTTCTCAATTTACATCAACAACATAGCTCAGGCAGTAGGAAGCTCTCACATCCATTTACAGATGATACAGTCTAATACTCAGCTGGCCCCTCCCAGGATTTTGTGTTAAAAGCTCTACAAAGCTTTCTTAGTGTTCAGCAAGTTTTCTCTACCCTTTACCTTGTTCTGAACACCACCCTAAACAAAGGTCATGTGGTTTGGTAAGAAGAACGCTCCTCTCCCCACAGGTGTGATTACTACCTCTGAGGGTTTAGAACGTGAGGTAGTCACCTCATACAAGTACGTGGGAGTATGGCTAGACGGTACACTGTCCTTCTCTCAGCACATATCAAAGCTGCTGGCTAAAGTTAAATCTAGACTTGGTTGTCATCTCTATATACCCGTCGCAAAACCCACTGGTTGATACTTATTTATAAAACCCTCTTAGGCCTCACTCCCCCCTATCTGAGATATCTACTGCAGCCCTCCTCCTCCACATTCAACACCTGCTCTGGCAGTCAAATTCTGTTAAAGGTCCCCAAAGCACACACATCCCTGGGTCGCTCCTCTTTTCAGTTCGCTACAGCTAACGACTTTTTTTAATCCCCCTTCCCCGCAGAGTCCTTTTGCTAGGCCGTCATTGTAAATAAGAATTTGTTCTTTACTTATTTGCCTAGTTAAAAGGTTAAATTAAAATAAAATCATAAATCAATGACATTTTTCAAATAATTTCGGGCCAAATTCCAGTTAAACTTGGAGGACAGTTACGCTTCACTACTTACAAAAACCTTGCTTCTGATGAAGAGTTACAACCGTAAGTAAACAGCCGTATTAGACTGAAAGATAAGGTCTCCATGCTCATTAGTTTCTCATTAAACATATTTGCTGCTTCTTCACTCAATCCCGTTTTTAAAAAAAAGTCTTCATTCCCAACTGTTTTACATTCCGAGACCAACCAGAAATGTATTCTTGGCCAAATATTCCCAGATTTTCATAAAACAGCCACACGTGGTCTCTCCTTTCTGCATCACCAAAGTTAGTGTGAGGAGAAAGACTAGACTAGGCACGGCTGGTGTGCTTAAATGAGCTCGTTCAGTGCAACAAAATGACGTAGTCTACACTGTCCCGCAAAATCATCCTGCATTTGGGTATTTTAAATGTGGTCACCCTAACACACACACTCATGCGTACCCACCCACCCACCCTCTCATCACATGCGCGCACAGATGTGTGTGCAGTGCACACAAGGTGCTTCCCGACTTGGACTGAAGTCAGAGTACCTCTGAACTGAAACAGGTGGCATTGTGCATTAATATCAATGTGGTACACTGTGAAGACAAGGACTACAGCCCTCTTATACGAACCAGTGGTTCTTATAAGAGTTCCTCTGTCTCTACACACAGCAGAGAAGGAGAGAAAGAGAGAGTGACAGTGAGGTGTACCTTGAAGGAGGCTGAGCTTATACCGGATTCTGCCGTTCCATAGACCCTAGATCCGGATTCTCGCTGAAAGTCACAACCGGTACCGTCAGACGAGGGGCGGGACAAGGGGTTGGGGGCGTCAGGGGAGCGGGTGGGGAGACACTCCAAATGCCGGCAGAAGGAGGGGATGGGGAGTGGCGTTAGAGGGGAGCGAGGGAACCGTAGCGGGCGGGGTTAGTAACAAAGAAAGAGGCGGGGGAAGGGGGGGTGCTGCAAAAATGGTGTGTGTGTGTGTGTGTGTGTGGTCAGTGTAATCTTATATAGACCACGCAGGGGAAGAAGAGGGAAGGAGTTGCAGTGAACGCGGTGAGCACAACCAGCGGATTGGCTAACGAACAGTGAGAGAGCAATCCCATGGGCCAGCGGAGAGTGTGAGGTCACACGCAGACTCAGGCGTAGCATGCCGTTAGAAACCAGTCAGATACCACCTAACGCAGCACATGCCTGTGTGTGTGTCTGTGCATTACGTTTTATCTGATTATGAGTCTCAGTATGTCTGTGTATTTATGTTTCCGTGTGTGAGAATAAATGTGTGTTTGCAGAACCTAGTTTCCTAAGTGTCGTTTCGGCAGAATCCGGTACCCAATATAAACACAGGTGTGTGTGTATATATACTGGATGTGTTTAAGGTGTCAGTGGATTGTGTGTGTGTATGTGTGTGTGTGTGTGTATACACACAGGTGTGTGTGTGTGTATATATACTGTATGTGTTTAAGGTGTCAGTGGATTGTGTGTGTATATACACAGGCGTGTGTGTGTATATATATACTGTATGTGTTTAAGGTGTCAGTGGATTGTGTGTGTGTGTGTATGTGTGTGTATACACAGCTGTGTGTATATATACTGTATGTGTTTAAGGTGTCAGTGGATTGTGTGTGTGTGTGTATGTGTGTGTATACACAGCTGTGTGTATATATACTGTATGTGTTTAAGGTGTCAGTGGATTGTGTTTGTGTGTATGTGTGTATACACAGGTGTGTGTATATATACTGTATGTGTTTAAGGTGTCAGTGGATTGTGTGTGTGTGTGTGTGTGTGTGTATACACAGGTGTGTGGTAGCTGTGCATGCATCCATACCTTACTGTGGGGGTCTGCAAACATCCTGGTGAAGATCTCACACAACCTCTTCAACTCCACACGACTGTAGACACACACAATTATACAAAGGTGAATACGCCGATGGTAGCATGTACTGCATCAGATAAACAGCGTCTCGGTTTGAATAGTTCCTGAAAGGCTGCCAGGTGAAACGGTGCGTTGTGATAGGCTGACCTGAGGGTGCGTTGGTTCTTCAGTAGAGCCTGTAGACCCAGAAGCCCCTCCTTCCTCTCCGACCAATTGGCACTGGCACAGCGGTTCAACACCTGGGACACAAAGGGTTAAAGGACTTTTAGACTGGGCGGCAGGTAGCTTAGCGGTTAGAGAAGCAAGCCAGCAACCAAAGGTTTGCCAGTTCAAATCCCGGGTCTGATGGTAAAAAAATCTGCCGGGAAGTGAGCCGGCAACCAGAGGGTTGCTGGTATCAAATCCTAGATGCTGTTGTGCCTTTGAGCAATGCACTTAACCCCCCACAACAACTGCTCTAAGGCGGCCAGTGTGGCAGGCTCCTGATCCAACCTGTATGTCTCTTTCAGAGGGTTCAGATAAAGAACAGTAACATTTTGACTGTGTACAATTGATGAATAATTGTAATCTTAAAATGACGAAGTATTGAATCTTCAGCCAGGAACCCACACAAGGCATGGGGGAATATGTGAACTGAAGTGATTGAAATAACGCTTGGTGCTATTTGCATATGGTGTGACTAATGACTAATCCAAAATCTGTGTTGTTTCTGACCTCAGCCACGTCCTCAGTCTGTCTCATGTACGTGGGGATGGCTCCTCCGTTCCTGGAGCTGTAGGAGCGCTCTGAGCAGGCGCTGGACGCATCACTGTTAGCATCATCATCCGAATACATCCCATAGTTCTCATAGCGCCGCCGCGCTGGCTTCTTCTACGGGGGGAGGAGATAAAGAGAGAGCGAGCGACAGAGAGAGCGACAGCGAGAGAGACAGAGCGAGCGACAGAGAGAGCGACAGAGCGAGAGCGACAGAGCGAGCGACAGAGCGAGCGACAGAGCGAGAGCGAGCGACAGAGCGAGAGCGAGCGACAGAGCGAGAGCGAGCGACAGAGGGCGGGCGAGCGACAGAGGGCGGGCGAGCGACAGAGGGCGGGCGAGCGAGCGAGCGACAGAGAGCGAGCGAGCGAGCGACAGAGAGAGCGAGCGAGCGACAGAGAGCGAGCGACAGAGAGAGCGACAGAGAGAGCGACAGAGAGAGCGACAGCGAGAGAGACAGAGCGAGCGACAGAGAGAGCGACAGAGCGAGAGCGACAGAGCGAGAGCGAGCGACAGAGCGAGAGCGACAGAGCGAGAGCGAGCGACAGAGCGAGAGCGAGCGACAGAGCGAGAGCGAGCGACAGAGGGCGGGCGAGCGACAGAGGGCGGGCGAGCGACAGAGGGCGGGCGAGCGACAGAGGGCGGGCGAGCGACAGAGGGCGGGCGAGCGACAGAGGGCGGGCGAGCGACAGAGGGCGAGCGAGCGACAGAGAGCGAGCGAGCGACAGAGAGAGCGAGCGAGCGACAGAGAGAGAGAGCGAGCGAGCGACAGACAGAGAGATAGCGAGCGAGCGACAGAGAGATAGCGAGCGAGCGACATAGAGAGATAGCGAGCGACAGAGAGAGAGAGCGAGCGAGCGACAGAGAGAGAGCGACAGAGAGAGAGCGACAGACAGAGAGAGAGCGACAGACAGAGAGAGAGCGACAGACAGAGAGAGAGCGACAGACAGAGAGAGAGCGACAGACAGAGAGAGAGCGACAGAGAGAGAGCGACAGAGATAGCGAGCGACAGAGAGAGAGAGCGAGCGAGAGAGAGAGCGAGCGAGAGAGCGAGCGAGCGACAGAGAGAGAGAGCGAGCGAGCGACAGAGAGAGAGAGCGAGCGAGCGACAGAGAGAGAGAGCGAGCGACAGAGAGAGAGAGCGAGCGACAGAGAGAGAGAGCGAGCGACAGAGAGAGAGCGAGCGACAGAGAGAGAGCGAGCGAGAGCGAGCGACAGAGAGAGAGCGAGCGAGAGAGAGCGACAGAGAGATAGCGACAGAGAGATAGCGAGCGACAGAGATAGCGAGCGACAGAGAGATAGCGAGCGACAGAGAGATAGCGAGCGACAGAGAGATAGCGAGCGACAGAGAGATAGCGAGCGACAGAGATAGCGAGCGAGCGACAGATGGAGCGAGCGAGCGACAGAGATAGCGAGCGAGCGACAGAGATAGCGAGCGAGCGACAGAGATAGCGAGCGAGCGACAGAGATAGCGAGCGAGCGACAGAGATAGCGAGCGAGCGACAGAGATAGCGAGCGAGCGACAGAGATAGCGAGCGAGCGACAGAGATAGCGAGCGAGCGACAGAGAGATAGCGAGCGACAGAGAGATAGCGAGCGAGCGAGCGACAGAGAGATAGCGAGCGAGCGAGCGACAGAGAGATAGCGAGCGAGCGACAGAGAGATAGCGAGCGAGCGACAGAGGGCGAGCGAACGACAGAGAGCGACAGAGAGCGACAGAGAGCGACAGAGGGCGAGCGAACGACAGAGAGCGACAGAGAGCGACAGAGAGCGACAGAGAGAGAGAACGACAGAAAAAGAAAGAGCAAGTGAGAAACATACTTTCCCTTTACGTAACTTGTACACTTAAAATAACACCTTTCAACCGCACACACACACACACACACACACACACACACACACACACACACACACAGCAGTAGGTAGAGACGCTGACCTTGGATCTCATGTCTCCCAACAGCTGAGAGCGTTAAACAGAGGAGGAACCAGGGGTTAGTCACACACAGCAGTAAGTGTGCGAGAGTGTGTGTGTGTGTACAGTGTAAGTGTTTGGATGTGTATATATGAGCTACGATAGAGAGATGGTAAGAGATAGAGAGATGGTGAGAGAGAGAGAGAGAGAGAAAAGGTAAGAGAGAGAGAGAGAGAGAGAGAGAAGGTAAGAGATAGAGAGAGAGAGAAGGTAAGAGAGAGAGAGAGAGAGAGAGAAAAGGTAAGAGAGAGAGAGAGAGAGAGAGAGAGAGAGAGAGAGAGAAAAGGTAAGAGAGAGAGAGAGAGAGAGAGAGAGAGAGGAGAGAGAGAGAGAGAAGGTAAGAGAGAGAGAGAGAGAAGGTAAGAGAGAGAAGGTAAGAGAGAGAGAGAGAGAGATAGAGAGATGGTGAGAGCGAGAGAGAGAGAGAGAGAGAGAAGGTAAGAGAGAGAGAGAGAGAAGGTAAGAGAGAGAGAGAGAGAGAGAGAGAGAGAGAAGGTAAGAGAGAGAGAGAGAGAGAAGGTAAGAGAGAGAGAGAGAAGGTAAGAGAGAGAGAGAGAAGGTAAGAGATAGAGAGATGGTGAGAGAGAGAGAGAGAGAGAGAGAGAGAAGGTAAGAGAGAGAGAGAGAGAAGGTAAGAGAGAGAGAGAGAGAGAGAGATAGAGAGAGAGAAGGTAAGAGATAGAGATGGTGAGAGAGAGAGAGATAGAGATAGAGAAGGTAAGAGATAGAGAAGGTAAGAGATAGAGAAGGTAAGAGACAGAGAAGGTAAGAGACAGAGAAGGTAAGAGACAGAGAGATGGTGAGAGAGAGAGAAAAGGTAAGAGATAGAGAGATGGTGAGAGAGAGAGAGAGAGAGAGATAGAGAGAGAGATGGTGAGATAGAGAGAGAGATGGTGAGAGAGAGAGAGAAGGTAAGAGAGAGAGAGAGAGAGAAGGTAAAAGAGAGAGAGAGAGAGAAGGTAAGAGAGAGAGAGAGAGAAGGTAAGAGAGAGAGAGAGAGAGAAGGTAAGAGAGAGAGAGAGAGAGAAGGTAAGAGAGAGAGAGAGAGAGAGAGAGAGAGAGAGAGAGAGATAGAGAAGGTAAGAGACAGAGAGATGGTGAGAGAGAGAGAGAGAGAGATAGAGAGAGAGAAGGTAAGAGACAGGGAAGGTGAAAGAGGGGGAGAAAGGAGTTGGCATAAATATTGTCTCAGTGTGTGTGTGTGTGTAATGTGTGTAATGTGCATATGTGTGTACCAGGGCGTCAGCGAGCGCCTCTTCTACATCAGATCCTGTGTTGAGGATTCTCATGGCGCTGACGGATGAGGACAGACGACTGGACTGACTGATACTGTACCCTGACCCTGGAGGGATGAGAGAAAGAGAGCCCGAGAGACACACACATTACAGATGCAGTCAAACACACAAAACTGAAATCCCTTTCACCCTCCTCCCACCAGACCTCCTCCCTTCCACCAGACCTCCTCCCTTCCTTCCACCCTCATCCCATCAGACCTTCTCCCTTCCACCAGACCTCATCCCTTCCTTCCACCCTCCTCCCATCAGACCTCCTCCCATCCACCCTCATCCCATCAGACCTCCTCCGTTCCTCCCACCAGACCTCATCCCACCAGACCACCTACCATCCACCCTCATCCCATCAGACCTCCTCCCTTCCACCAGACCTCCTCCCTTCCTTCCACCCTCCTCCCATCCACCCTCATCCCATCAGACCTCCTCCGTTCCTCCCGCCAGACCTCATCCCACCAGACCACCTCCCTTCCACCCTCCTCCCACCAGACCTCCTCCCTTCCTCCCACTCTCATCCCACCAGACTGCCTCCCTTCCATCCTCCTCCCACCAGACCTCCTCCCACCCTCCTCCCATCAGACCTCCTCAATCCCACCAGACCTCCTCCCTTCCACCAGACCTCCTCCCTTCCACCAGACCTCCTCCCTTCCACCAGACCTCCTCCCTTCCTTCCACCCTACTCCCACCAGACCTCATCCCATCAGACATCCTCCCTTCCTCCCACTCTCATCCCACCAGACTGCCTCCCTTCCACCCTCCTCCCACCAGACCTCCTCCCACCAGACCTCCTCCCACCAGACCTCCTCCCACCAGACCTCCTCCCTTCCTCACACTCATCCCACCAGACCTCCTCCCTTCCTCACACCCTCATCCCATCAGACCTCCTCCCTTCCTCCCACTCTCCTCCCATCAGACCTCCTCCCATCCACCAGATCTCCTCCCTTCCACCAGATCTCCTCCCTTCCTCCCACTCCCCTCCCATCAGACCTCCTCCCTTCCTCCCACCTGCATCCCATCAGACCTCCTCCCTTCCTCCCACCCTCATCCCATCAGACTTCCTCCCTTCCTCCCACCAGACCTCCCACCCTCCTCCCATCAGACCTCCTCCCATCAGACCTCCTCCCACCCTCATCCCATCAGACCTCCTCCCACCCTCCTCCCATCAGACCTCCTCCCATCAGACCTCCTCCCACCCTCATCCCATCAGACCTCCTCCCATCAGACCTCCTCCCATCAGACCTCCTCCCATCAGACCTCCTCCCTTCCCTACCCACCCTATGCCTCAAAACCTCTCCCACGGCTAGATGGCATGATGAATAAATTACAAAAATATGACCAAATGACCCTTGACCCCTAAGAGCTGTGACCAAAGCATGATGGGAGTAAATAAACAAACATGGAGGACGCCGTGTCCGTGTTGATGGGAGGCGGGACTAAAATCAGGAAATAGATGAGTGAGAGAACAGAGTTACAAATGCATCCTCAAATGGAGATGGAATGGTTGGCATGGCAACTGAACAGGGTGGAGGAAGAATGCGTTTCTGGCGGAAGCTTCAGGAAGAGAACGAAGGAAAATAATAACAGAGAAAGAAAAAAAAGAGTAGATCTAGAAAAGGGAAAAAAAGAAAAGATGGAGAATGTAAAATAGGAGTCAAGAGGAAGGAGGGAGCAAAAGAGGATAGAGGTACTCATCGTTCACCTGCGGCCCCTAAAGCGTCGGCGGTATGGAGAGCTCCAGTGGAGCGAGAGTAGTGCCGCGACGCTGCAACAATGAACCCCACACACACGCAGAGAACCACACACACAAAACAGGCCCCCCCATCGTTAGAACTTACTCACAGTGTGAGAGAAAGAGACCCAGAACCACACAACATGTCAATGTGTGTGATTAGTAGTCTGAAGACTCCAGTTCTGCTTCCCTACAGAGGCTGACAGTATTCCATTTCTGTGGCAAAGACCAGAGTCACCTGAGCTAGCCAGTCCAAACTGCTGGGACAGCGGATACAATGTCATCCCCAAAATGACAGCACGTGTTGTTGTTAGATCAACTGTACACAAGGTGGTCAGTTTTGTTGTTCCATATTGTTGGCTTGTGTCTGTGTTTTACTATGTGGTATCTATGACGTGATGTGTGTTACTCACCCAGGGGTGTAAAGGAGCGTGCAGGGCTGGTGTCTCTGCTGCTCTCTCTGCTGGCCTCCCTGCTGCAGCCCTGACTCATACTGGGCCGGGGGATACGACTACCCCGAGCTACAGTACCATGTTACCAGGGGACGGGCGGGGAAGAGGAAAGGAAGAAAGAAAGATAGAAAGCAACAAATAAACAGAGAGAGGACAAAGGAGAGAGAGTCATAAGAGTGACACCCTGATAGCGACAGGACTGAAAAAGAGCACAGCTCTACTGGCTCCATGGGTGAGTCTCAATAGTCTGCAGTGGTTTAGAAAGGAAGCCACAGTAGACTATTGACACACAGCCCTAGTGAGCTCAGGACTGCAGGGCTCAGAAATAACATGTATATAAACAATTTCAGCACACACACACACACACACACACACACACACACACACACACACACACACACACACACACACACACACACACAGCAGGACAGAAGGAGGAAATGAGAAGCAGATGAAAGACCAGGGGTGAGGGGGGAGGATCTCTGTTTTCATCCAATAAGCATCAAGCTCATCCTGACTGTTCATTGGCCAGAGACGGCATCCACACACCAATCAGAGTTAATCACAGAGAACTGTTATAGGGGAACCAATGAAGCTTCACCGATCCTATGACGCTTCACCGATCCTATGACGCTTCATTCACACCTGCGGCCAATTGGTTAGTGGGAAGATGCAAATTGTCACCACGATTACCATGGCAACCCATCACCATGACAACACACAGCCATGCGTTCGGCGGTTAGAGAGGAGGATTCTGGAATTTTGAGGCGGCGAGCGACAGCCTGACGGAAGGCTGAAATGGTTTGAGAGAGAGAAATGGAGGGAGATAAAGAGATGAAGATAGAGGGATAGAGAGAGTGAAATGGAGGGACGGAGAAGAGAAAGAGGGAGAGGGAGAGATTGAGGGATGCGGGTGGAGTTGTCAGAGGGACGAGTCAGAAAGTTCTTACCTCCTCTGCTTGCACCGTTGTAGATGGAACTAATACTGGAGGGAGCTAGAGACCAGAGGAAGGAGGGAGGAGGAGGAGGGAGGAGAGGAAGGAGAAAGAAAGAGGGAGTAAAGTAGAGGTCAGCTTTAAATTAGTTCTCGCTTTCAAAGTTATTGGAGAAAGGAATGGACTGATATATGACATCACACAAAGATGCGGTGGTAAGGGGACATGTGATTGGTGCAGATTGATCAAGTTGTTGGTGGTCAAGGGAGATGCAAGCAGACCGCTGTGTGTGAGACCTGTCAATCTCTGGGCCTTAGCCAATCAGACGTGAGCAGGAACAAACAGAAGCAGGCCAATGGAGGGGGGAAATTATTTATTGGTTTAGCAATAACAAACAACGATAAAAATCCATGCATCCTGTCAATGGAGGGAAAGGAGGAGGCTTGGATGTGTCATCAAGATGAAACCAGGCAGGTAAGACAAGGAGCTGGGATGGGTCACTATGATGATGACTGGATGTGTCATCAAGATGAAACCAGGCAGGTAAGACAAGGAGCTGGGATGGGTCACTATGATGATGACTGGATGGGTCATCAAGATGAAACCAGGCAGGTAAGACAAGGAGCTGGGATGGGTCACTATGATGATGACTGGATGGGTCATCAAGATGAAACCAGGCAGGTAAGACAAGGAGCTGGGATGGGTCACTATGATGATGACTGGATGGGTCATCAAGATGAAACCAGGCAGGTAAGACAAGGAGCTGGGATGGGTCACTATGATGATGACTGGATGGGTCATCAAGATGAAACCAGGCAGGTAAGACAAGGAGCTGGGATGGGTCACTATGATGATGACTGGATGTGTCATCAAGATGAAACCAGGCAGGTAAGACAAGGAGCTGGGATGGGTCACTATGATGATGACTGGATGGGTCATCAAGATGAAACCAGGCAGGTAAGACAAGGAGCTGGGATGGGTCACTATGATGATGACTGGATGGGTCATCAAGATGAAACCAGGCAGGTAAGACAAGGAGCTGGGATGGGTCACTATGATGATGACTGGATGGGTCATCAAGATGAAACCAGGCAGGTAAGACAAGGAGCTGGGATGGGTCACTATGATGATGACTGGATGGGTCATCAAGATGAAACCAGGCAGGTAAGACAAGGAGCTGGGATGGGTCACTATGATGATGACTGGATGGGTCATCAAGATGAAACCAGGCAGGTAAGACAAGGAGCTGGGATGGGTCACTATGATGATGACTGGATGTGTCATCAAGATGAAACCAGGCAGGTAAGACAAGGAGCTGGGATGGGTCACTATGATGATGACTGGATGTGTCATCAAGATGAAACCAGGCAGGTAAGACAAGGAGCTGGGATGGGTCACTATGATGATGACTGGATGTGTCATCAAGATGAAACCAGGCAGGTAAGACAAGGAGCTGGGATGGGTCACTATGATGATGACTGGATGGGTCATCAAGATGAAACCAGGCAGGTAAGACAAGGAGCTGGGATGGGTCACTATGATGATGACTGGATGGGTCATCAAGATGAAACCAGGCAGGTAAGACAAGGAGCTGGGATGGGTCACTATGATGATGACTGGATGTGTCTACTTACCGACAGACAGGCGTGTAGGGGAGGAGTCTCGTGAGCAGCCCTGGCTGCGGGGGATGCGGCTACGTCTTCCCCCTGTCCCAGCTAGGACCCTCTGGGCTCCAGAACCCAGCGTACTCAGAGCTGTGCTGGTCAGGACACGGCCAGGGGAACCACTCCGACTGCCGGCTAGAGAGAGCGGGAGGGAAGACAGTTAGAGACGTACACACAGACCACACACTTGTCATGCGTGGCACCCTATTGTCTAAGGAATAGTAACATTAACAACCCCAACCCCTTCAGTGTCTGCAGCAGACCTGGGTAGAATACATGTCAAACACTTAAAAGTATGAGGAGAGCTTGTTTTGGGACTATTATTCCCATTAGTTCAATAGTAAATCAAGCTCAACTAAAGTCTCAAAGTATTTGAGTGTATTATTGACCCAGGTCTGGTTAGCAGATCAGAAGGAACTAGATGTGAAGGAACATGGTGAATGGGCTCAATGGGACTGAAGCCATTTTGATTTCAGGGTTTGGGATTGTTTTCAACCAGATTCAGGGGACCAGCTTTGGCGGCCATCTTGGGACTGTCATCATTTCAGTGGGTTGTTTGCTTATTCCCAAATAATTACATGGAGTACAATATATGTTTTTCATTCCAGTCTCCAATCACACGGCCCATAATGCATTATGTTGAATGTCACAGATCTACACATGCCTTTATGATCTTTTAACTCAAAAGACAAAGACGTGAAGAAGTGCTGAAAGTGAAATGTGGACCGAGGGTCATGTGACATGAGTGAGACAAACACTGTTTATCACATCAATCTATTTCAGCACACATACGCAGAATACAAACGTACATACTACACACAGTCTTCTACACACACCACCACGAATCACCTCTAACCGCTAACACCAAGTGAATTGGAGCTAACACTTTGTGACTAAGCAAGGGATAGATGGGACTACCCCAGTGTACCCACAACCCCACCTCAGAGTGGTCTGTTCTGTCAAGCATGCTGGTCACATGGCATTCTACCTCCCATGCATCAGAATACCAATGCATCTCTCTCATCTTCCGCATCTATCCCCTCATCCTCTCTGCTCCCTCCTAACAGGTAGACACAGGCCTCAGCTCAGAGCACAAGTAGTCATAAGGCAGGCAGCCAGCCATGTTTAAGTTTAAACTATAAGTCCCAGCATGCTTCAGCTAGAGGGGGTGGAGCTTTAGGTGACCAGCTTTGTTGAGGGGTGAGGAGGGTGAGAAGAGGTGAGGGGTGAGAGAAGGGGTGATGAGGGTGAAGGTAACAGGTAGTACACGTTAGACTCTTACCACCAATGGGGGTAGCAGACTGAGATCCTGCACCAATGAGAAGGCAGGATTGGCGAGGGGAGCGGGGACAGGAACAGGAAGTTAAACCAGATGAATTATGGGTGTTAGAGCACAAAGCATCATGGGAGTTAGAACATAGAGAGTATCATGGGAGCGTTCCGAGACGAGAGACAGAGCGACAATGACCACGCTTCAAACACGGAAATACATGTATCAATTAAATATAAAATAAACTATGAATGCTGAGACACAAGGAGCCAGCTGTGATGCTTGATGGAAGAACGGTAGAGCACTGCATGATGGGTAGCCGGTGTGTAACGCAGCAGTATCACTGACGAAGCAAAGCAGCTTCACAATGGAGGAAATAAAAATCTCTCTCTCACTCTCTCTCACTCTCACTGCCAAAACCTGCACTGCCCAACCACAGCTCTCTGTCCCAAAGATATCTCACCAGCATTATTAATTGTCTCTTGCTCTCAATCCGTAAGTCTATTGACACACCAGTACGTCAATCTAAGCAACATAATAAAACATTTTTAAAAATACACATCCTTTAGTTTATTCTAGAGATAGACTTTCGGTATGGGCTGCGTCTCAATCCGCCGTATCCGCCCATGTCGGCCTTCCACATCTGCGGTGGAAGGTGGCCGAGCTGCAGCGGTGGAAGGTGGCCGAGCTGCAGCGGTGGAGGTCAGACCATGAGACATCTCACAAAAACCTCTGTAGTGTCAGAACGGTTTTGCCTACAATCTAATGTGGACAGATGAGACCCCTCTGTGGAAAGGGGAGACCCTCATGAACACAAGTGTCACAGGACTCTTCTGAAGGGAACCCATACAAATGAATGGAAGTATGGAGGAAGTTTTTTGGCAGAAAAAATAAGGGGTTAAATGTTAATTTTTTTTGACATTTATGAATGTGTATTCAATGTGTTACTAACGGCTATAGCAGTGAAGGCCAAATTCAATATTTCCTAAAATAAAAATGTTTCTAAAAATAAATGACGGCTTTGACATTGAGGTTAACCTCTCGTTTCTTCAATGTGTTGTGTTTTTGCTGTCAGGTTGAGCCTTGGAGAGATCCCATTTTTCACATTAAAACCATCATCTGGATTATGATTTGGGGCCTCATCGTCACTACAGTTTATGTAACAACAAAGGAGGTCAAACCAGTCAACACACTTGATTTGAGAGTGCTGCACCAACTTGATTTGAGAGTGCTGCACCAACTTGATTTGAGAGTGCTGCACCAACTTGATTTGAGAGTGCTGCACCAACTTGATTTGAGAGTGCTGCACCAACTTGATTTGAGAGTGCTGCACCAACTTGATTTGAGAGTGCTGCACCAACTTGATTTGAGAGTGCTGCACCAACTTGATTTGAGAGTGCTGCACCAACTTGATTTGAGAGTGCTGCACCAACTTGATTTGAGAGTGCTGCACCAACTTGATTTGCTGAGTTGGCTCCTGTTTTGGTATTTTTTTTTATAACTATTGGCAGAACTGGACTTTTCACACCAACCAACACACCACTCTCAGTGATGAGACAACAGAGCATGCAGAGAACACACATTTTCAAACACACACACTCTCAACAACCAACGGTGACCATGAGAGCAACATAATGGGTCCATCTACCCCACTGCAACACACACACAGAATACCTGGCGTGCAATCTGATTCGTCGGAACCTAAGAGGTATAAAAAACATTTGCAGGAGCTTATTGTCTCTGTGAGGGATACCAGCAGTGACTATAGAAAGAGTGTGTATAACTCATCTTGCAAAAACACACGCACGCTCAAATACTCTCAAAGTAATACGGCAGAGGAAGATTGTGTGTATGTGAGGGATGTGGTATTTGAGGCTCAAAAACGGTGTGTGTGTGTGTGTGTGTGTGTGTGTGTGTGTGTGTGTGTGTGTGTGTGTGTGTGTGTGCCTTTCTTCTTACGTTGTGACTGGGACACCATCTTGGTGCGGGTGCGTCCCCGGGAGTCCACCTGGCTGACGCTGGTTGCCGTGGTGAGAGGCTGCTTGGTCCTCAGACGACCTGAGGTCAGAGGTCATACTGTTAGATTGGACACTGACTAGACACACACACACTCTCTTATTTTCTCACACTTTCTGAATAGAACAGAGCCCTCCACCCTCCACTACTAAGCAATAGTTTAGAGGTAAGAAGCACTACTGCTGAATACTACTTAGTCAAAATACAGGTATATACCTACCTAACTACAGGCTACACAGAAACTAGTCTTACAGTCTAGAACTACAGTACCTACTACTGTCTTACCATTGACTGACCTGGCCCCTAAAATCAGACAGAGAGGGGGGAGGGGTGTGTCATCGGTCAAAGGTCATATAAAGTGATGTAGGGTGTTTAAAGTGAGTGGGTTTTTTGAACAGCGCATTCAATCCCATGTATTATTATTTATTATTATTATGTAGCTATGCAGACTAAATATGTGACTGTTAATAAACAAAATAACAACATTAAATCAGAAGTTCTTTCCTTATTTCATAAATGGAATATGAGAATGTGAGCGTGAGAGAACAGACAAACAGCAGAGGGCACCGTGGTTACAGACTGGCTGGGGTTACAGAGTTGCTGTCCAGGGCCACCACCCAGAATACACAGGAAGGAGGGATGAAGGGAAGAATGAGGAAAAAAGGAAAATAATAGCGTGAGGTGTTTTTGAGTGGAGGAGAGGAGAGTGAAGCAGGAGGAGAAGCTCTTACCATCCATTTTATCAGAGGCATCATCTTTAGTGGCAGAGAGCGAGAGTGGAGAGAACAATAACGGTGAAGTGAGAAGGTGAAGAAAAGAGGAGAGAAAGAGAGAAGGAGAGTGGTATAGTGTCTGTGTTCGTTCAAACAGAGAATCATGCAGGAACAACAACTAAAAGAGCTAACAAATACACACTGACAGACCATAGCTACACAAACACACAGCCATAACACACAGCCAGGCAGCAAGCAGACATAGACAGGCTAACAGCCCCTCAGACAGACAAACCTAGGATAGGAGAGAGATGGAGAGGAGTTCAGCCTAGGTCTTGAAAGCAGCAGGAAACCATTATAACACAGCAAGTTGACTGTGAGTGTGTGGATGTCGGTTATTGAATGATTCATTGATAGACTGACAGACAGCTGACTGATGTAGACAGATGTCTAAACTGTCTGTCTGATTGGTTGGTTCGCTGCCTGGTTCGATTGACAGCTGCCTTACCCAATGACGAGTAGGAGCCGGGGGTCAGTCTCCCCGCCCCCACCTGCCCGATGTGCCGCTGCTTAGCAACTGTTGCTGCATTAACATCCACATCGCTACGGGAACGCTGCAGGGAGCCTGGCGACGCCCCGCCCTTATGACCAGCCGGGACTGGGAGGGGGAGGGAGGATATATACACACGCAAACACCACATCACTATACAAACACCACCACGTACTATACAATCACAATCACACATTATACACCCAACAAAAATATCAACGCAACATGTAAAGTGTTGGTCCCATGTTTCATGTTTCATGAGCTGAAATAAAAGATCCCAGAAATGTCCCATATGCACAAAAAGCTTATTTCTCTCAAATGATGTGCACAAATTTATTTACATCCCTGTTAGTGAGCATTTCTCCTTTGCCAAGATAATCCATCCACCTGACAGGTGTGGCATATCAAGAAGCTGATTAAACAACATGATCATTACACAGGTGGACCTTGTGCTGGGGACAATAAAAAGCCACTTTAAAATGCGAGGAGTATTTCTGTCTGTAATAAAGCCCGTTTGGGGGGAAAACCTCATTCTGATTGGCTGGGCCTGGCTCCCCAGTGGGTGCGCCTCTACCCGGTCATGTGAAATATATAGATTAGGGCCTGAAAAATGTAAATTGACTGATTTCCTTATATGAACTGTAGCTCAGTAAAATCGTAGAAATTGTTGCGGTTATATTTTTGTTCAGTATAAATGTGTGAATAGACAAACATACACAAATAACGTACACACCACTTGTACAAGATCAGGAATGATATGATCAATACCGGTATTTGTGTGTGTGTGTGTGTGTGTGTGTGTGTGTGTGTGTGTGTGTGTTTCACCTCTACCAGGAACAGCTGACCATTTAGACGACAGAGGACGACTGGGAGAGGTAGAGAGAGAGAGAGAGAGAGAGAGCGGGAGGTAGAGCGAGAGAGAGAGCGGGAGGTAGAGCGAGAGAGAGAGCGGGAGGTAGAGAGAGAGAGAGCGGGAGGTAGAGAGAGAGAGAGAGAGAGAGAGAGCGGGAGGTAGAGAGAGAGAGAGAGAGAGCGGGAGGTAGAGAGAGAGAGAGAGAGAGCGGGAGGTAGAGAGAGAGAGAGAGAGCGGGAGGTAGAGAGAGAGAGAGAGAGAGAGAGCGGGAGGTAGAGAGAGAGAGAGCGGGAGGTAGAGAGAGAGAGAGAGCGGGAGGTAGAGAGAGAGAGAGCGGGAGGTAGAGAGAGAGAGAGAGAGCGGGAGGTAGAGAGAGAGAGAGAGAGAGCGGGAGGTAGAGAGAGAGAGAGAGAGCGGGAGGTAGAGAGAGAGAGAACAATATTACTTTTTGGGTACTTCTGAGCCCCTCCCCCCCAAAAAAAACTATTAGGTTAAACACTGCATGGTTAAAAGGTCAGGGGCCATTACTTGAGGCTCTCCTGTGAAGAGGAAGAGGAGCGGTCGCTCTGAGGAAGAGACGCCACGCTCCCGGCATTCCTGAGAGACGACTGGAGGCTCCTCTGATAGGACGGTTCTAACGAGTTGAACAGAGTGTCCGCCTCTCCCGGAAAATGGTTCCTCAGACCCCAGTACGCCCTGAGGGAGGGAGGGGGAGAGAAGGAGAGAGAGAAAGTGTGAGTATGTGTATAGAAAAATGGTTCCTCAGACCCCAGTACGCCCTGAGGGAGGGAGGGGGAGAGAAGGAGAGAGAGAGAAAGTGTGAGTATGTGTATAGAAAAATGGTTCCTCAAACCCCAGTACGCCCTGAGGGAGGGAGGGGGAGAGAAGGAGAGAGAGAAAGTGTGAGTATGTGTATAGAAAAATGGTTCCTCAGACCCCAGTACGCCCTGAGGGAGGGAGGGGGAGAGAAGGAGAGAGAGAAAGTGTGAGTATGTGTATAGGACAATGGTTCCTCAGACCCCAGTACACACTGAGGGAGGGAGGAGGAGAGAAGGAGAGAGAGAGAAAGTGTGAGTATGTGTATAGAAAAATGGTTCCTCAGACCCCAGTACGCCCTGAGGGAGGGAGGGGGAGAGAAGGAGAGAGAGAGAAAGTGTGAGTATGTGTATAGAAAAATGGTTCCTCAAACCCCAGTACGCCCTGAGGGAGGGAGGGGGAGAGAAGGAGAGAGAGAAAGTGTGAGTATGTGTATAGAAAAATGGTTCCTCAGACCCCAGTACGCCCTGAGGGAGGGAGGGGGAGAGAAGGAGAGAGAGAAAGTGTGAGTATGTGTATAGGACAATGGTTCCTCAGACCCCAGTACACACTGAGGGAGGGAGGAGGAGAGAAGGAGAGAGAGAGAAAGTGTGAGTATGTGTATAGAAAAATGGTTCCTCAGACCCCAGTACGCCCTGAGGGAGGGAGGGGGAGAGAGAGAAAGTGTGAGTATGTGTATAGGACAATGGTTCCTCAGACCCCAGTACGCCCTGAGGGAGGGAGGAGGAGAGAAGGAGAGAGAGAGAAAGTGTGAGTATGTGTATAGAAAAATGGTTCCTCAGACCCCAGTACGCCCTGAGGGAGGGAGGAGGAGAGAAGGAGAGAGAGAGAAAGTGTGAGTATGTGTATAGAAAAATGGTTCCTCAGACCCCAGTACGCCCTGAGGGAGGGAGGGGGAGAGAAGGAGAGAGAGAAAGTGTGAGTATGTGTATAGGACAATGGTTCCTCAGACCCCAGTACACACTGAGGGAGGGAGGAGGAGAGAAGGAGAGAGAGAAAGTGTGAGTATGTGTATAGAAAAATGTGTGTGTCTTACTTGCGGGCCTCTACTCTGGCCTCTGCGTCGGCATCTGCAATCCCCTTCTTAATGCTCGCTACCATCACTGCTGTATGTCTGAGAGAGACAGAGAGACAGAGAGACAGAGAGACAGACAGACAGACAGACAGACAGACAGACAGACAGACAGACAGACAGACAGACAGACAGACAGACAGACAGACAGACAGACAGACAGACAGACAGACAGACAGACAGACAGACAGACAGACAGACAGACAGACAGACAGACAGACAGACAGACAGAGAAGGTGAACATGTGTACAATATTCAACCAAGATTCCATGCGCTTTAAAACGACCCGATATTTGTCTGTGTGTTGAACTCTCACCTCTCTAGAGTCTGGGTCTGCCACTCCTGCAGCAGCAGGTCCAAGAAGTCAAAACATTTCCTGAGGGAGGAAGAAACATCATCTTCATCATTACTACAATCCTCTTCATGTTCATGTTCATCATTACAATCATAAATGATTGTTTTTGTAACCATATGCATCACTCCACCTTCTGACGGCCACAGACTTGCAGGTGCAGTTACTGGTGATCAGGGGAATGAGTCTGGGAACGTGTGTGTGCTGCAGAGAGAAGGAAATACAAACTCAGTCATTTTATTATATGTGTTACCTGTGTGTGTGTGTGTGTGTGTGTCTAACTCACCCTTATGATGAAGCGTATAGCAGACACCCCTGAAGTGGCCATAACCTTGGCACAGTTAGGGATGAGGTTGAACAGGACAGGAAGAATGCCCTCGGCCCCATGGTCAAACTTATTACCCAACACTGTCGACAGGTGGCTAGAGTGAGAGACAGAGACAGACAGAGAGAGAGACAGAGAGAGACAGAGGGGGAGAGAGAGAGAGGGAGGGAGAGAGGGAGAAAAAGACAGGAAGTGAGAAAGTGTTACTTCCATTTTCAAATCCAATTTTAGAGAAGAAACGTAAAACGGAAATGTGGAAAAAGTGTGTGTGTGTGTGTGTGTAGTACTCACGCCACAGTGATGCAGGCCTCTCGTACCACCTGTGATCGGAGGTCTTTAGCTGACAGTTTGAATGCTCCGTCCAACAGCCTCAGGTGTTGGAAGAAACACTCGTACTCCGTTGCCCCGGCAACAATCAGCGAGCGGATCTTCTTCATTGCGGCAGCTCTCTGGTCCCAGTCATGTTTATCATCAGAACAGATCTCCCTGATCTTATTCAGGTTATCCTCCAGGTCACGAGATGAGTAGATCTGACAGAGACATGGAGATAGAGAGAGAAAGGGGGACAAAGAGATAATTAGATCATACTAGTGTTATCTACATCGCTTGCAGTCCTGCTACTAATGTGTACTAACGTGTGTGTGTGTGTGTGTGTGTGTGTGTGTGTGTGTGTGTGTGTGTGCGCGTTACCTGTACTGTGGGGACGTCAGTGAAGGCTTTGATGAAGTCTTCCTCATCGATGCCCCCAGCTCCATCCTTAGACGCACCTAGAGACAGAGGGGACAGAGAGGTCAGAGGGGACAGAGGGGACAGAGGGGTCAGAGAGGTCAGAGGGGACAGAGAGGTCAGAGGGGACAGAGGGGACAGAGGGGTCAGAGGGGTCAGAGAGGTCAGAGGGGACAGAGAGGTCAGAGGGGTCAGAGGGGACAGAGAGGTCAGAGGGGACAGAGAGGTCAGAGGGGACAGAGAGGTCAGAGGGGACAGAGAGGACAGAGGGGACAGAGGGGACAGAGAGGTCAGAGAGGTCAGAGGGGTCAGAGAGGACAGAGGGGTCAGAGAGGACAGAGGGGACAGAGGGGACAGAGGGGACAGAGGGGACAGAGAGGACAGAGGGGACAGAGAGGTCAGAGAGGTCAGAGAGGTCAGAGAGGTCAGAGGGGACAGAGGGGACAGAGAGGTCAGAGGGGACAGAGCGGTCAGAGGGGACAGAGAGGTCAGAGGGGACAGAGAGGACAGAGAGGTCAGAGCGGACAGAGAGGTCAGAGGTCAGAGAGCATGTGTATCCCAGTCTGAGTGACAGTAAGTTGTCCCCTTATTGATGTTAAATCCACTTCAATCAGTATAGATGAAGGGGAGGAGACAGGTTAAATAAGGATTTTTAAACCTCGAGACAATTGAGACATGGATTGTGTATGTGTGCTATTAAGATGGTGAATGGGCAAGACAAAATATTAAAGTTCCTTTGAATGGGGTATGGTAGTAGGTAACAGGCGCACCGGTTTGTGTCAAGAACTGCAACGCTGCTGGGTTTTTCACACAACAGTTTCCTGTGTGTATCAAGAATGGTCCACCACCCAAAGGACATCCAGCCAACTTGACACAACTGTGGGAAGCATTGAATCAACATGGGTCAGCATCCCAGTGGAACGCTTTCCACACCTTGTACAGTCCATGCCCTGACGAATTGAGGCTGTTCTGATGGCAAAAGGGGGGGTGCAACTCAATATTAGCAAGGTGTTCCTAATGTTTGGCATACTCAGTGTATAACCTGATTCAACTGTACCATTGAAGTGCTACAGCATGGACACTATTCTCTCTCTCCAGATGGAGGGTGAATGCAGTGGGAAAGGAAGGAGAGATGATAGATGGCGGGAGGGGAGAGCGTCAAAAATCCCTGCGGCTAGTTTCCATTTCCAACTGCAGTAGATGGGCAGTTCTGCTACAACACAATCCATTTTCACAGGCTAGCTGCAACAGGCTAGCTGCAACAGGCTAGCTGCAGCGTGGAGATTGTGAGCCCAAGCCAGGGTTTGCTAACTCTGAGAACTATGGTACTGGAGGCTTTTGCTCCAGCCCTGCTCGAACATCTAGCTGCTAGCCTTCCCAGCTATGGTGTGTAAATGGACGCTGGGTGTGTTAGCCGTGTTTAGGGCTGAGGAGGATGATCCTATAGCAGCAGATTGTATGTTGCATAGATACACATGTTCCATAGTGTCTCAGAGATAGACGGGAATAGGGCCTCTAATACCACAGCTCTCTGAGCTTTCACCTCGCTCCATTTATTTTCCCTCTCTCTCGGTTTCTTTTTCTGTCCTCTCTCCGATTCTTTTCTCTCGGTTTCTTTCTTCTATCTCAGAGTCTTGTCTCTCTGTGTTCTCTCCTCTCTTCTGTTCTATCCTCTCTGTGTGAGCGGAGTGCGTGGGTGGAATGTAATTTAAATGCTAATTTAGCCACACAGGGAGCTAGCCTAGCATGCTAATATGCTAGCAGCACCAGAAGTTACACTAGCATGTTCCACACATTTCAGAACCCTCACTCACACACGTCGCTCATATCTCCTGATGTCTGATCCATCTGCTTGAATGAACACAGACAGGGTTGCTGTTACAGACAGAGAGCGAGAGGACCAGGACAGAGTTGCTGTAGCATCACCCTGAACTGTTACAGACATATACCAGCTAGATCAACCCTGGCCTCGATCAACCCTGGCCTCGATCAACCCTGGACGTGAGAGCACTGCTACCTTCCTCCCATACAGAGAGAGGAAGAGGAGGAGAGAGGGGAAAGGGGGATCAATAGAGGGAAATAGGCAGAAAAGACAAGTGCCCGTCTGTCAAACTTAGAATGCAGACTAAGATGAGTGAAAACAGAAAATAGAGAGAAGGAGTAATCTCCAGGGGATATTATCGTCGCTATCATAGATGTAATCAAAGGCATAGCTAATCAAGCCTGAGATATCAAGCCAAGATAGAGCCACAGAGATTTGACTGATGACATATAGAACTTCTGGTGAAGCAGCAAGAATATAAAGACATAAGTTATGGAGCCCAGATAAAAACAGCAGAGATGAGTGAGGATAGAGGATAAGGTCCTGTGAAGAAGCCAGAAAATCAACCCTCTGTCAGTCTGTTGGGTTTACTGGTCCAGCCGACCTGCTTAGAAAGCTAGTTCATCCCTCCCCGTCTGCATCCTTGTTTATCTGGCCATTATAAACTGGGTGGTTTGAGCCCTGAATGCTGATTGGCTGACAGCCGTGGTATATCAGACCACGGGTATGACAAAACATGTATTTTTACTGCTCTAATTACGTTGGTAACCAGTTTATAATTGCAATAAGGCACCTCAGGGGTTTGTGGTATATGGCCAATATACCACGGCTAAGGGCTGTGTCCAGACACTCTGTGTGGCGTTGTGCATAAGAACAGCCCTAAGCCGTGGTATATTGGCCATATATCACACCACCTCGGGCCTTATTGCTTAATTAGCCAGCCCAACTCAATGGCCTTGTGCTTAGTGTCCACCCTGAGATTGGAAGGTTAGGAGTTCGATGCCCGACCGATTCATACCAAAGACTGTAAAACTGAGACCCGATGAGTCTCTGCTTGGCACTCAGCATTAAGGAGATAGATTGGGGGTAAGATCTTGTGATAAACTAGGCTAGGGTCTTGTCCAGGGGTTGTACTTGTACAGAAACTGCCTCACGCTATGCAAACAGGACATAGACTCCTGCTCCTATATGAGCCGAGGCTCCTTACCCAGCCCAGGAGATATAATGTGATTAATAACGTTTGGGTTTTATACCAGACGTCTCAGCACTTCCGTTCTGGCCATCAAGCCAATGAGACTAATGATATGAAATCAATCGAAGGAACTTAATTTGCAAATGTCTCTTTTTATTCAAGTGTGATTACTCCTGGGTTACATAACGCCCAATGAATTATCAATAGATGCTTCTAAGAGGTGAGCAGGCCAGATTGGAGTTGAATAGGAGCTGGACTCTTACCTCCGATCTTGGGTCCTGTAGCGCTGGGTCTGCGTGCAGTAGAGGACTCTGCCGGCTTCTTGGGGATTTTGGGGACTTTGAAGGCAGCCTGAGCACGGTTCCCATCCGTACTGTCCACATCATCCTCAAAACTATGGTCTGAGAGAGAGAGAGAGAGATAATCATTCATAATACTGTAGTAACATTGTGATCATACATCATAATACTGTAGTAACATTTTTATCATACATATCTTTGATGACATTTCATTATTTCACCCTTCTGTCATTAACCTGTTTAGGATACGGGGCAGTATTTTCACTGCCGGATAAGAAACGTACCCGATTTAATCTGGTTATTACTCCTGCCCAGAAACTAGAATATGCATATAATTGTTTGATTTGGATAGAAAACACCCTAAAGGTTCTAAAACTGTTTGAATGGTGTCTGTGAGTATAACAGAACTCATATGGCAGGCCAAAACCTGAGAAGATTCTATACAGGAAGTGCCCTCTCTGACCCTTTCTTGGCCTTCTATAGCCTCTTTATCGAAAACACAGGATCTCTGCTGTAACGTGACATTTTCTAAGACTCCCATAGGCTCTCAGAAGGCGCCAGAATGTTGAATGATGACTCTGCAGTCCCTGGCTGAAAAACAGTAGCGCATTTGGATAGTGGTCGATCTGAGAACAATGAAACGGGCCTGCGTGTTCACATGAAGAGTCCATTTTACATTTTCAGTCTTTGAATGAAAACAACGTTGCCCGGTCGGAATATTATCGCTATTTTACGAGAAAAATCGCATAAAAATTGATTTTAAACAGCGTTTCACTTTGCTTCGAAGTACGGTAATGGAATATTTCAAAACATTTTGTCACGATACGCGCCGGCGCGTCACCCTTCGGATAGTGTCTTGAACGCAAGAACAAACGCAGCTATTTGGATATAACTATGGATTATTTGGAACCAAACCAACATTTGTTGTTGAAGTAGAAGTCCTGGGAGTGCATTCTGACGAAGAACAGCAAAGGTAATCCAATTTTTCTTATAGTAAATCTGATTTTGGTGACTGCCAAACTTGGTGGGTGTCAAAATAGCTAGCCATGATGGCCGGGCTATCTACTCAGAATATTGCAAAATGTGCTTTCACCGAAAAGCTATTTTAAAATCGGACATATCGAGTGCATAGAGGAGTTCTGTATCTATAATTCTTAAAATAATTGTTATGTTTTTTGTGAACGTTTATCGTGAGTAATTTAGTAAATTCACCGGAAGTTTCGGTGGGTATGCTAGTTCTGAACATCACATGCTAATGTAAAAAGCTGGTTTTTGATATAAATATGAACTTGATTGAACAAAACATGCATGTATTGTATAACATAATGTCCTAGGAGTGTCATCTGATGAAGATCATCAAAGGTTAGTGCTGCATTTAGCTGTGGTTTTGGTTTTTGTGACATTATATGCTAGCTTGAAAAATGGGTGTCTGATTATTTCTGGCTGGGTACTCTCCTGAGATAATCTAATGTTTTGCTTTCGTTGGAAAGCCTTTTTGAAATCGGACAATGTGGTTAGATAAAGGAGAGTCTTGTCTTTAAAATGGTGTAAAATAGTCATATGTTTGAAAAATTGAAGTTTTTCGATTTTTGAGGAGTTTGTAATTCGCGCCACGCCCTATCATTGGATATTGGAGCGGTGTTCCGCTAGCGGAACATCTAGATGTAAGAGGTTTTAAAGTAGTTAGCGAAAGGAGAGGAGGAGAGAGGAGGGAGGGAGGAGGAGAGAGAAGGAGGAGAGAAGAGAGGAGGTGAGGAGAGGAGAGAGGAGGAGAGGAGGTGAGGAGAGGAGAGGAGAGGAGAGAGGAGGAAAGGTCTTGGCTGAAGAAAAGAGCAAAGTCAGTGCTGATCAGTGATCAATAGTAATGACAGAAAGAGGCCACTGGCTGCAGGGAAAGTAGCTAATGCAGGCAATACACTAACACACACTGACCGCCTACACAATAATCACTAACTGAACATGTTTTCTAGCTGATAGACCCTGAGATCATGATGGCATACAACAGATACATTTACACCAAAACACACTGCACACACACCAGCAATCCACAGCATGGGAGATCTACCTCCATGTGCCTCAAAGCATGCATCAACCTGTGTATTATTAGAGACCCCTCCAAACACACCTCCAGCCGTGCAGCAGAGATGAAAGCGCTGGCAGAGAAACGCAGACACACTCAGTCGCTTTGACAACCACCGCACAGGGCTGAGAAATGCGCCAAAGCCACCACCCTACACCCCAACACACAGACGCACACAATGTCAAGAAAGACGGACACACACCAACAAACACAACCAACCCAGCCCTTATTCACACAAAGATACACCAGCTAAAACCAGCTCTAATTTATGCTCCTGCAGAAACACACACACACACACGGTGGGCCCAGCCCTGCACTCACAGTCACAGATGCGTTTGCAGATGAGGCGCCTCATGCCTCCAGGAGGGAGTGGTTTTAGGGCGCCCCCCTCTTCTCAGACCCGTACCCCAACACACACACCCCTCAAAACAGGTCTAGATACACACACCTTAACTGCCATCGAAAAACCCTCCACCCACACCACTGACGGCATTTTCTCTCTCCTCCCTCTCTCTTCATCTCTCATTCGCTCGATCGCTCTTCTCACCTCCTTCCCTCCGTGGCCAGGCAGCCAATCAGCGCAGAGGTGACATCATGGTGTAGCAGCCAGTGAGGAGGAAGGAGAGTGTGTGTGACGCCCCCAGAATATTAATATGGTTTCTCTAGCCTCCCTCACAGCAGCTAAGCTCATTACCATCGACATACACACCCAAACACACACCGCAGCATGACAGCGTATCACACACCGCAGCATGACAGCGTAACACACACCGCAGCATGACAGCGTAACACACACCGCAGCATGACAGCGTAACACACACCGCAGCATGACAGCGTAACACACACCGCAGCATGACAGCGTAACACACACCGCAGCATGACCGCTTAACACACACCGCAGCATGACAGCGTAACACACACCGCAGCATGACAGCTTAACACACACCGCAGCATGACAGCTTAACACACACCGCAGCATGACAGCTTAACACACACCGCAGCATGACAGCTTAACACACACCGCAGCATGACAGCGTAACACACACCGCAGCATGACAGCGTAACACACACCGCAGCATGACAGCGTAACACACACCGCAGCATGACAGCTTAACACACACCGCAGCATGACAGCGTAACACACACCGCAGCATGACAGCTTAACACACACCGCAGCATGACAGCGTAACACACACCGCAGCATGACAGCGTAACACACACCGCAGCATGACAGCGTAACACACACCGCAGCATGACAGCTTAACACACATGCTTTACAGTGTCTAATCATACTTCACATATTCTGATATCAATAACACACACACACACACACACACACACACACACACACACACACACACACACACACACACACACACACACACACACACACACACACACACACACACACACACACACACACACACACACACACACACACACACACACACACACACACACACACACACACAGCGAGAACAAAGGCTGAGTGGGCCATAGTGGCTGTGGAGGTGTAGAGATGGACAGATCAGGGGTGAGAGGAAGGCAGAGTGGAGGAGTAGGGAGGATCATGTCCCTCCAGCTGAGACCTGCTCTTTGAGTGTGTGTAGAGAGGCTCCACCCACACACACACAACCTGAATCGCAGTTCCATCTCAGGTGGGAATGTGTTAGGGTGTTGGGGTCATGTCAGGGTTCAGTGACCTAACACTTAATGAGAGAAGCTGCAGAGACACTGCAACAACCCTTATTACACCGCTACGACAACTACATTAACCCTTATTACACCGCTACGACAACTACATTAACCCTTATTACACCGCTACGACAACTACATTAACCCTTATTACACCGCTACGACAACTACATTAACCCTTATTACACCGCTACGACAACTACATTAACCCTTATTACACCGCTACGACAACCACATTAACCCTTATTACACCGCTACGACAACCACATTAACCCTTATTACACCGCTACGACAACTACATTAACCCTATTACACCGCTACGACAACCACATTAACCCTTATTACACCGCTACGACAACTACATTAACCCTTATTACACCGCTACGACAACTACATTAACCCTTATTACACCGCTACGACAACTACATTAACCCTTATTACACCGCTACGACAACTACATTAACCCTATTACACCTCTACGACAACTACATTAACCCTTATTACACCGCTACGACAACCACATTAACCCTATTACACCGCTACGACAACCACATTAACCCTTATTACACCGCTACGACAACCACATTAACCCTTATTACACCGCTACGACAACCACATTAACCCTTATTACACCGCTACGACAACTACATTAACCCTATTACACCGCTACGACAACCACATTAACCCTATTACACCGCTACGACAACCACATTAACCCTATCACACCGCTACGACAACCACATTAACCCTATTACACCGCTACGACAACCACATTAACCCTATTACACCGCTACGACAACCACATTAACCCTATTACACCGCTACGACAACCACATTAACCCTTATTACACCGCTACGACAACCACATTAACCCTATTACACCGCTACGACAACCACATTAACCCTTATTACACCGCTACGACAACTACATTAACCCTTATTACACCGCTACGACAACTACATTAACCCTTATTACACCGCTACGACAACTACATTAACCCTTATTACACCGCTACGACAACTACATTAACCCTTATTACACCGCTACGACAACTACATTAACCCTTATTACACCGCTACGACAACTACATTAACCCATTACACCGCTACGACAACCACATTAACCCTTATTACACCGCTACGACAACCACATTAACCCTTATTACACCGCTACGACAACCACATTAACCCTTATTACACCGCTACGACAACCACATTAACCCTTATTACACCGCTACGACAACTACATTAACCCTTATTACACCGCTACGACAACTACATTAACCCTTATTACACCGCTACGACAACTACATTAACCCTATTACACCGCTACGACAACTACATTAACCCTTATTACACCGCTACGACAACTACATTAACCCTTATTACACCGCTACGACAACTATATTAACCCTTATTACACCGCTACGACAACTACATTAACCCTATTACACCGCTACGACAACTACATTAACCCTATTACACCGCTACGACAACCACATTAACCCTATTACACCGCTACGACAACCACATTAACCCTTATTACACCGCTACGACAACTACATTAACCCTATTACACCGCTACGACAACTACATTAACCCTTATTACACCGCTACGACAACTACATTAACCCTTATTACACCGCTACGACAACTACATTAACCCTATTACACCGCTACGACAACTACATTAACCCTATTACACCGCTACGACAACTACATTAACCCTATTACACCGCTACGACAACCACATTAACCCTTATTACACCGCTACGACAACTATATTAACCCTATTACACCGCTACGACAACTACATTAACCCTTATTACACCGCTACGACAACTATATTAACCCTTTTCTATAACCCTTTCTTTAAAAAAGTATTTGTCTCCAAAATTGTTTGAGTGGTGGATTGTGGATGAAATCTCCCAGCCAGGAGTCATTGTAAATGCACACAGCTATAGAATTTAGAGTGCTATCCATTTCATTTTCATCATAAGTGGTTCCAACCAGTCAGCTGGTGTTTAATGACTCTAGATTGGGAGACAGACTCAAAGTTAATACATCACATTGAGTTTCTGCTTGATGCATTGCAATAGGAAATAGCATAACGGCATTATACTGGGAAAGATGGGTTAATCTGTGGACATCGGAGGGTTGGACTTAACAGAATGAATGGTGGATTGGCCAATGTGGATGAAAATCCAATGAGGAATGTATAATTATTTAACTACAGGTACCATAAATGTGAGCGAAATATCTGTTAGAAGAAGTAATGTTGTCCATTTGTTTACTCCAATTAGTGTAGGGATGGAAATGTTTAAATAAACTAAAAACAGTTGGATTAGAAATCACGCAAACAATTACAATGATACAACTGACAATATTAAAAGTTCATCTACTCCCAATTTCTTTTGTAAATTCTAATAAATACATCTGCCTGATGATGCTAATCATTTGCTAAAGACGCTTACAGTGGTGCTTTAACAGTGACACAGCCGCCTTAGGAGGATGAATCTCTGTCAAGGACGGAGCAAAGACACGAGAGAGAGAGAGAGAGAGAGAGAGAGAGAGGAGAGAGAGCGAGAGAGAGAGAGGAGAGAGAGAGAGCGAGAGAGAGAGCGAGCGAGCGAGAGAGCGAGCGAGAGAGCGAGCGAGAGAGGAGAGAGAGCGAGCGAGAGAGGAGAGAGAGCGAGCGAGAGAGGAGAGAGAGCGAGCGAGCGAGGAGAGAGAGCGAGCGAGAGAGAGAGCGAGCGAGAGAGCGAGAGAGAGCGAGAGAGAGCGAGAGAGAGCGAGAGAGAGCGAGAGAGAGCGAGCGAGAGAGAGCGAGAGAGAGCGAGAGAGGAGAGCGAGCGAGAGCGAGCGAGCAAGAGAGGAGAGCGAGCAAGAGAGGAGAGCGAGCAAGAGAGGAGAGCGAGCAAGAGAGGAGAGCGAGCAAGAGAGGAGAGCGAGCAAGAGAGGAGAGCGAGCGAGAGCGAGCGAGCGAGAGCGAGCAAGAGGAGAGCGAGAGAGAGCGAGCGAGAGGAGAGCGAGGGAGAGGAGAGCGAGGGAGAGCGAGAGGAGAGCGAGAGGAGAGCGAGAGGAGAGCGAGAGGAGAGCGAGAGGAGAGCGAGAGGAGAGATGGGGAAAGGGAGCTTTAGAGTGTGAAAATGAGGGAGTGCAAGATGGAGAGGACAGAGAAAGATTGGTAGAGAGAAAATGGAGGAAGAGAGAGAAAGGGAGGGATAGAGAGAAGAGAGAGAAAGGGAGGGATAGAGAGAAGAGAGAGAAAGGGAGGGATAGAGAGAAAGGGAGGGATAGAGAGAAAGGGAGGGATAGAGAGAAGAGAGAGAAAGGGAGGGATAGAGAGAAGAGAGAGAAAGGGAGGGATAGAGAGAAAGGGAGGGATAGAGAGAAGAGAGAGAAAGGGAGGGATAGAGAGAAAGGGAGGGATAGAGAGAAGAGAGAGAAAGGGAGGGATAGAGAGAAAGGGAGGGATAGAGAGAAGAGAGAGAATGGAAAAGAGGGAGGGATCATTCATGGTGAGCAGACTGTACAGGCTGTTGCCATGACAACCCGGAGAGACGGATCCTCTGGGGAGAAGAGCAGTGAGACAAAATCATCACTAACCAACCCAATAACTTAACTGACTGTAGCAGTTTGAGATTATGTAGGCTATTCCATTTTCTTTATGAAAATAAGCTGATCCTGGCCTTTATATTTACAATTTATTCCTGATATTTTGGCTTAATTAATGGTGTTTCTGTTCCACCCAAAAAAGGAAAATTGAGCTCCATACCGCATCGCTGTGCACATCCCAAATGTTGTAACAATGCGTAGGGCTCCGTAAAGCTCTGTATTGACATGATTGGTTGATGATAGGTGGGGGCGGGAGGTCCTGTATAAACACAAACTCACTTCCTTGACAACTTCGTTCACAACAGGTCTGCTCAACAGCTACGTGAAGCGCAGGAAGTGTGAATGCCCTGACTTCTGCAGAGGGCGTATCACAGGCCAGTGCAGACTTCAGATTGACCATGCAGCACATTTAACAAATGTTGTTTTTGTAGACAGAAAGAACCAGAAATTGGGGGATTTTCTCATGTAAGTCAGCTATTATGAGAGTTTCTGCTGGCTATTGTCCAATTTAAAGGCTTGAACCGAGGACCTAATAAACCCGCCACGGTTGTTGCCTCTGCCTGTTGGAGGTGGAGTTCCAGAGGTCACAGGTGTGCCTGGCTGGATTGTGCCTCCATCACCTCGTCCCTCGCCCCCTTCAACACATGACTATCCGCCAAAGCAGCCTGGCACTCCCCCAATGTGGCCTTGCTCTGTAAAGACTAAATCTATTGCTAGTCTTTACTGTTTGCTGCACATTTTTACATTGTATTCCATTTCCAGTGAGACTATTCAAGCAATAGACTCACTGATGGAAGAAGATGAGCGATCGGCAAAGGCCATCAAGAATCTGCTGGCATCACGGCACAACATCGCTCTAATCAAGGTCAGAAGACAGTTGAAGAAACTTGAGTGGATTTATCCTATTTTATTCGGTTATAATTTATCTGTGCTTAGTAGCCAAGGCTATATGGTTACGCCATCAACTTGTTCATTTAGCAGACATCAGTCTCGTATATTCTGTCAACACAAAGTGTATATTTTACAGTAAGATTATCATGGAATATAACAGAACATTTCTGTTTCTCTTACAAAAATAAAATATTACAGTGTAACAGAAGTTAAAGGTGCTACATGGTCAATCCGACGTCTGCATTGGCCGTGCAGCATTTACAGTGAAATCTCTGCAGAAGTCAGGACATTCATACTTCTCGTGCTTCGTGGAGCATCACAGAGCTGTTGAGCAGAGCTGTTGTGAAGGAAGCTGTCAAGGAAGTGAGTTTGTTAATACAGGACCTTCCGCCCCCACCTACCGCCAACCAATCATGTCAATGTGAAGCTATACAGAGCCCTCCGCATTGTTAAAACATGTGGGATGCGTACGACGATGCTGTACGGAGCTCAATTTGGTGTCTGCATGCCTCGGGAGGCTCCACCATTGTGTCACACCATCCATACGGAGCCTCCGACTCCTGTTTTCAGATCAACCATAAATTGGCTTTTATGATATGGATGTAATAGGAAACAGTCCAGTAATAGGCTAAGTTACAGCTTCTTCTGACAAAGTAGGAAAAAAAAGATGGCATTTTTTCAGGTGTGGTTGTGCATGCGGGACAGAGGAAGAACAATTCTTACACTATTGTTCTTAACTCAATCACCCTCTTCTTCATCGTCATCATTCAGTTCATTCAAATTCAATCATGAATTATCAGCACAATCATCCGTTTCTATCTGGTTTATATCGTCCATTCATTGATGTCACTCATTCAGCGAGGAGAGAGACACATTGGTGTGAAGTGTTGGTACCCAGACGCTAAATCAGCGGTCTAACTCCCCCTTGCGGTAGTCTGGTCCAATGACCCAGTGATGCAATGGGTCTGTCTATCTATTAGAGCTTTCTCTATCCTCTCTGGGTAGATTGAGTCATGCTACAGTAGCTATGGTGGAATCTCCCTCATGCTTACACCAATCCAATGGTTTTAAAGTGAGGGGAAGGGCAGAGTTCAGGGAATCAGCTCTGGTCAGAGGGGAATGGGAATAGTGGTTTGGTGTCAGTATGTAAACCTTAAAGACATGGTCCGGTACTTTGGCAACTGATAAAGTTTTTTTGTTTTGTTTTTACCTCCCGCTTTGGGCCGAGTGTATCAATGTGTATTTCATACATGCATAATCTATGAGCAGAATTACTATTTTACCTCAATTAGCCATGAAATCCCTAGTTTGAAGCAACTGTTTTTCTTGAAGCTGTGCCACACCATTTTCCCTACATTTCCCCCTCACGTGGGCCAGCCCCCTAGCAATTTGAGTTCTAGCCAATGAGTTTCTTCCCCTCGCAGTTGAGTGACAGCTAGAAGGGCCTGCCCAGCGTTATCCAAAGAAGTTGCTGGGCGGGCCCAATGGCTCAGTGGACACAGCAGAGTAAGAGAGAGAGTGAGCAATGACGTGGCACTACATGGCCAAAAGTATTTTGACACAGCTTCAAATTAGTGGATTCAGCTTTTTCTGCCACACTCATTGCTGACAAGTATATAAAAATCATGCACACCGCCATGTAATCTCCATAGACAAACATTGGCAGTAGAATGGCTTTACTGAAGAGCTCAGTGCTTTTCAACTTGGCACCGTCATAGGATGCCACTTTTCGAACAAGTTAGTCAAATTTCTGCCCTGCTAGAGCTGCCCCAGTCAACTGTAAGTGCTGTTACTGTGAAGTGGAAACTTCTAGGAGCAACAACGGCTCAGCCACGAGGTGGTAGGCCACACAAGCGTGAGAAGGGGACTGCCGAATGCTGAAGCGTGTTCCAAACTGCCTCTGGAAGCAACGTCAGCACAATAACTGTTTGTTGGTAGCTTCATTGGACTATGGAGCAGTGGAAACGTGTTCTCTGGAGTGATGAATCACACTTTAACATCAGTCAGTCTGATGGATACATCTGGGTTTGGTGGATGCCAGGAGAATGCTACCTGCCCCAATGCTCAAGTGTCAACTGTAAAGTTTGGTGGAGGAGGAATAATGGTCTGGGGCTGTTTGGTAAACGCTACAGCAGACAATGACATTCTAGATGATTCTGTGCTTCCAATTTTGTGGCAACAGTTTGGAGAAGGCCCTTTCCGGTTTCAGCATGACAGTCTATCACAGTGCCATCCGTTTTGTCACCAAAGCCCCATACACTACCCACCACTGCGACCTGTATGCTCTCGTTGGTTGGCCCTCGCTTCATACTCGTCGCCAAACCCACTGGCTACAGGTTATCTACAAGTCTCTGCTAGGTAAAGCCCCGCCTTATCTCAGCTCACTGGTCACCATAGCAGCACCCACTCGTAGCACGCGCTCCAGCAGGTATATCTCACTGGTCACCCCCGAAGTCAATTCCTCCTTTGGTCGCCTTTCCTTGCAGTTCTCTGCTGCCAATGACTGGAAAGAACTGCAAAAATCACTGAAGCTGGAGACTCACATCTCCCTCACTAGCTTTAAGCACCAGCTGTCATAGAAGCTCACAGATCACTGCACCTGTACATAGCCCATCTGTAAACAGCCCATCTATCTACCTCATCCCCATACTGTATTAATTTATTTATCTTGCTCCTTTGCACCCCAGTATCTCTACTTGCACATTCATCTTCTGCACATCTACCATTCCAGTGTTTAATTGCTATATTGTAATTACTTCGCCACCATGGCCTATTTATTGCCTTAACTCTCTTATCTTACCTCATTTGCACTCACTGTATATAGACTTTTAGTTTTCTTTTTTTCTACTGTGTTATTGACTGTATGTTTTGTTTATTCCATGTGTAACTCTGTGTTGTTGTATGTGTCGAATTGCTATGCTTTATCTTGGCTAGGTCGCAGTTGCAAATGAGAACTTGTTCTCAACTAGCCTACCTGGTTAAATAAAGGTGAAATAAAAAAATACAAAATGCCCCTGTGCACAAAGCGTACAGAAATGGTTTGTCGAGATCGGTGTGGAAGAACTTGACTGGCCTGCACAGAGCCCTGACCTCAACCCAACAGAACACCTTTGGGATGAATTGGAACGCCGACTGCGAGCCAGGCCTAATCGCTCAACATCAGTGCCTAACCTCACTAATGCTCGTGGCTGAATGGAAGCAAGTCTCCTCAGTAATGTTCCAACATCTAGTGGAAAGCCTTCCCAGAAGAGTGGAGTCTGATATAGCAGAAAAGGGGGGACCAACTCCATATTAATGCCCATGATTTTGGAATGAGATGTTCGACGAACAGGTGTCCACATCATTTTGGCCATGTAGTGTATCTGAACATAGGTGATGTAGTACGCAATTTTAGGGGACCACTTTCGGCTCGGGAGTGCTACTTTCAGAACTACTGCCTAAAAAGTATACAAAAAACTGAGAATCTCTTTAAATGTGAGAATCAGTTCAAATTAAATCACAGCTCTGTCACATCAACAAAATCCCCCATAGCATGCAACAAGGTGAGCGCACGTACACACTCCATGTGCACTGAGGAGTGTTGCCATGGATACGGCTGTAAGGTATGCCCTCCATTTTTGAGTCAAATAGACAGAAGGTAAGAAAGGCAGAGGCCAAGAGACAGAAAAATAGAGAATGAAATGACAAGAAGGATGTTATAGAGCAGGGGTAGGCCAACTACAACCCACAGGCCGCATCCGGCCCGCAAAATAAATTACTTTTTGGGGTAAAAAAAATAATAAATCAGATTTTTTTTAAATACTCCAGGCCACACTTGAACATCTACAACTTGATAAAAAGTATGTATAAATTATAATTGACCTATATATTTTCAAATAACTGACATGTTTCTGGGCAGCAAATACATTTTGACCCCTGATAGACAGTGTAGAAAACATTAAGAACACCTTCCTAATATTGAGTTGCACCTTCTGCCCTCAGAACAGCCTGAATTCACCAGGGCATGGACTCTACAAGCTGTCCAAAGTGTTCCACAGGGATGCTGGCCCATGTTGACTCCAATAATTCCCCACAATTTAGTAGACACTCTTATCCAGAGCGACTTACTGTAGTGAGTGAATACATTTTCATACTGGTCCTTGTGGGAATGGAACCCACCACTCTGGCATTACAAGCGTCATGTTCTACCAACTGAACAACTGACATTCAAACCCCGTTCAAATCGTTTGTCTTGCCCATTCACCCTCTGAATGGTAAACATACACAATCCATGTCTCAATTGTCTCAAGGCTTAAAAATCATTTTTTAACCTGTCTCCCCTTCATCTACACTGATTAAAGTGGGTTTAACAGGTGACATCCGTACGGGATCATAGCTTCACCTGGGCAGTCTATGTTTACATCTACATACCACCACAGACCGAATGCTGGCACTAAGACCGCACTGAATGAGCTGTATTCCGTCATAAGCAAACAGGAGAATACTCATCCAGAGGCAGCGCTCCTAGTGGCCGGGGACTTTAAACCACCTTTACTCCACACACAGAGATGCGTACAAAGCTCTCCCTCACCCTCCATTTAGCAAATCTGACTTTGCCTCTATCCTCCGGAGTCCTGCTTACAAGCAAAAATTAAAGCAAGAAGCACCAGTGACTCGGTCAATAAAAAAAGTGGTCAGATAAAGCAGATGCTAAACTACGGGACTGTTTTGCCAGCAGAGATGGGAATATGTTCTGGGATTCCACCAATGGCTTTGGGGAGTCCACCACATCAGTCAATGGCTTCATCAATAAGTGCATTGATGACTTCGTCCCCACAGTGACCGTACGTACATACCCCAACCAGAAGCCATGGATTACAGGCAACATCCGCACTGAGCTAAAGGCTAGAGCTGCCGCTTTCAAGGAGCGGAACTCTAACCCTGAAGCTTATAAGAAATCCCGCTATGCCCTCCAATGAACCATCAAACAGGCAAAGCGTCAATACAGGACTAAGATCGACTCGTATTACACCGGCTCCGACGCTCGTCGGATGTGGCAGGGCTTGCAAACCATTACAGACTACAAAGGGAAGCACAGCCGAGAGCTGCCCAGTGACACAAGCCTACCAGACGAGCTAAACTAATTCAATGCTCGCGTCGATGCAAATAGCATGAGAGCACCAGCTGTTCCGGACGACTGTGTGATCACACTCTCCGCAGCCGATGTGAATAAGACCTTAAAACAGGTCAACATTCACAAGGCCACAGGGTCAGATGGATTACCAGGACGTGTACTGCGAGCATGCGCTGACCAACTGGCAAGTGTCTTCACTGACATTTTCAACCTCTCCCTGTTCGAGTCTGTAATACCAACATGTTTTAAGCAGACCACCATAGTCCTTGTGCCCAAGGAAGCAAAGGTAATCTGCCTAAATGACTACCGACCCGTAGCACTCACGAAGTGCTTTGAAAGGCTGGTCATGGCTCACATCAACACCATCATCCCAGAAACCCTAGACACACTCCAATTTGCATACCGCCCTAACAGATCCACAGATGATGCAATCTCTGTGGCACTCCACACTGCCCTTTCCCACCTGGACAAAAGGAACACCTATGTGAGAATGTTATTCATTGACTACAGCTCCGTGTTCAACACCATATTGCCCTCAAAGCTCATCAATAAGTTAAGGACCCTGGGACAAAATACCTCCCTCTGCAACTGGAGCCTGGACTTCGTGACGGGCCGCCCCCAGGTGGTAAGTGTAGGTAACAACACATCCGCCACGCTGATCCTCAACAGAGGCCCCTCAGGGGTGCGTGCTCAGTCCCCTCCTGTACTCCCTGTTCACTCATGACTGCACGGCCAGGCACAACTCCATCATTAAGTTTGCCTGATCACTGACAATGACGAGACAGCCTATAGGAAGGAGGTCAGAGACCTGGCAGTGTGGTGGCAGGACAACAACCTCTCCTTCAACGTGATCAAGACAAAGGAGATGATTGTGGACTACAGGAAAAGGAGGACTGAGCATGCCCCCATTCTTATCGACGGGGCTGTCGTGGAGCAGGTTGAGAACTTCAAGTTCCTTGGCGTCCACGTCACCAACAAACTAACATGGTCCAAGCACACCAAGACAGTCGCAAAGAGGGCTCAACAAAACCTATTCCCCCTCAGGAGACTGAAAAGATTTCGCATGGGTCCTCAGATGCTGAAAAGGTTCTACAGCTGCAACATAGAGAGCATCCTGACTGGTTGCATCACTGCCTGGTATGGCAACTGCTCGGCCTCCGCCCGCAAGGCAATACAGAGGGTAGTGCGTACGGCCCAGTACATCACTGGGGCCAAGCTTCCTGCCATCCAGGACCTCTATACCAGGCGGTGTCAGAGGAAGGCCTTAAAAATGGTCAAAGTCTCCAGCCACCCTAGTCATAGACTGTTCTCTCTGCTACCGCATGGTAAGCGGTACCGGAGCGCCAAGTGTAGGTCCAAGAGGCTTCTAAACAGCTTCTACCCCCAAGCCATAAGACTCCTGAACACCTAATAAAATGGCTACCCAGACTATTTGCATTGCCCTTTCCCTCTTTTACGCCGCTGCTACTCTCTGTTATTATCTATGCATAGTCACTTTAATAACTCTACCTACATGTACATATTACCTCAATTACCTCGACTAACCGGTGCCCCCGCACACTGACTCTGTACCCCTGTATATAGTCTCGCTATTGTTATTTTACTGCTGCTCTTTAATTACTTGTTCCTTTTATTTCTTATTGTTATTCATATTTTTTTTTTTACTGTATTCTTGGTTAGGGGCTTGTAAGTAAGCATTTCACTCTAAGGTCTACACCTGTTGTATTTGGCGCATTTGACTAATAACATTTGATTTGTCATGGAAAGAGCAGGTGTTCCTAATGTTTTATACACTCAGTGTAGAATGATATGAGGTGACATGCTCAGTTATAATCCACCCATCTACTGACTGCTACAGGCAGAACTAAAACCATTTAAAGAGAAAGCACACATGCACTCCCCAGTCCCCAATCCGAAATAAACTTTTAGGTTTCAGATACACAAACCAAACATGCAGAGGCAAACACACACTCTCCAATCCCCAATCCATGTGAAAATGATCCCAGAGTCATTCCCATGCAGGGAAGAGGGGAAACATAATCCACATTCTAAGAACGTCACACACACAGCCAAAAAATTCATCCGTAACAAAACCACCCAGCAAGCAACACAAATTTGGTGGAGCATTGTAAAATAACGACATGCGAGCAAACACATAAAATATATTTCCATTCAAAATCCTATTTTCACTAACCTAACCCTAAACCTAACTCTAATTGTAACTTTAAAGCTTAAAATAGCCTTTGTCCTCATGGGGAAGTGAGAAATGTAGTCACGAGGGAGAAGATTGTTTTACTATCCTTGTGTACCGAAAATCCTTGTGTGTGTGGGGGATTTTAGGTACACACTAGAATGGAAGAACAAGACCACACACACAACCATCTCAAAGACACATACAAAACACAGGCATTTTGTCAATGCTCTGCAGAAATGTGTTTGTGTCCACAGGGGGGCAGCACTAGCCTGTATCTGTGAAACAACAAAAACAAAGGAAGAAGACTCTTGGAAGGAAGACTGACAGTTGCTACATCACTCACACTAAACTAAAGACAGAGCACTCTGACTGCACCCGGCAGTGTGCATGTTCACATTTGTCCTATTTCCCTCATGTACTAATTGTAGTAGTACACACTTGTGAATTGGAAATGTTTTTTTGCCTATCCCAACTCTCTGAGAGTCCCTCAGAGAGTGGGGGTCAAGGCCAGGGTCAGCCATCAACTTATACCCCTGGAGCAATTAGGGTTGAGTGCCTTGCTCAAGGACACAGACAGGTTTTTCACTGTCAGCTCGGGGATTCGAACCAGCCAACTTTCGTTTGGAAAGTAGAACATTAGCTAGCTAGGAACACAACACACTCAGGAACAGGATTGGTACACCGAGGCCCTTCTGTACCAACATCACGTGTGTGTGTGTATGGTAATCTGTTCTAAGCTGCAGAAGCACACACTATAAACATATTTTCACGCCGGGGCAGGAGTCAGGCCGGTGTGACACAGACACAGATCCAATCCACACAAGCCGACTGACTAAACATGCCAACACAGTTCCACATATGAACAGCCAATACATAGCATGTGACGAGGATATCAATAAATACCCAATGTGGAGCCGGACATGCCTTGATAGCAATACTGCCCTAAAATGCCATAACAGTATGTTTAAATACAGTACTATGACGAAGGATGATTCTCCTTGGTTGTCTTCGTTTTGGAGATGGACGCAATACGATAGAAATCTGTGAGACTAGGAGACAAGGAGATGAGGAGAGGAGACTAGGATATGAAACAAGGAGGTTGAGAGGAAACAAGGATGCAATGATATGAAACAAGGAGATGAGGAAACAAGCAAAATTAACAAGTAGATGAAACAAGGAGACAAGGTGATGGAACAAGGAGATGAGGATAGGAAACAAGGAGATGAGGATAGGAAACAAGGAGATGAGCAGCACAGACACCGAACCGTTCCATTTTCAGGTCAAGAACAGGGATAGACCATAATAATAAAATGGCAGCGTAACCGTGGAAACAGGCTACCCTGGAAACGGGGTCACGCTATCCTCTGCAGAGACGGAGAGGCATTGATGCAGAATGAGCTTGTCTGTGTGTGTGTGTGTGTGTGTGTGTGTGTGTGTGTGTGTGTGTGTGTGTGTGTGTGTCACTGTCAACAATGCACCACTAAGCAGCCGATGAAGCTACTGAGGGTCAGTTTGCAGTGCACTCAATTACTCTGGGCTACTGCGTAGTGTGTGTGTTCTTACATTTGAGTGAGGCACAGAGAGAAGCCAGCAGCAGTGACACACATTACCCTCTCTCTCTCACACACACACCTTAAATGTGAGTTTCAGTTTAAAGTCTAACAGTCTTAAACAAAACCTCTCTCTCTCACCAAAGACACCCAGTGTCCTACCTACACACACCTGACCTACAAACTACTGGAGAGAGAAAGAGTTGGGAGAGAAGAGGGAGTATGGAGAGAGTAGGAAGGGAAGAGAGAGAGTAGGAAGGGAAGAGAGAGAGTAGGAAGGGAGAGAGAGAGAGAAGGAAGGGAGAGAGAGAGAGAAGGAAGGGAGAGAGAGAGAGAAGGAAGGGAGAGAGAGAGAGAAGGAAGGGAGAGAGAGAGAGAAGGAAGGGAGAGAGAGAGAGAAGGAAGGAAGGGAGAGAGAGAGAGAGTAGGGAGAGAAGAGGGAGTAGGGAGAGAAGAGGGAGTAGGGAGAGAAGAGGGAGTAGGGAGAGAAGAGGGAGTAGGGAGAGAAGAGGGAGTAGGGAGAGAAGAGGGAGTAGGGAGAGAAGAGGGAGTAGGGAGGGAAGAGGGAGTAGGGAGGGAGAAAGAGAAATCAATCCCAGTCACATACACTCAAAATGTCTTTGTCTGGGGATAGTTTAACTAACTCAGAGTAACCAAAGAGCCAAAGATTACACACACACACACTCACCATATCCCTCGCCTCCGACAGCCATAATAAGTGTGTAGAGAAATTCTCTCCTTTCTTTTCAGTTTTCCTTCATTTGCTTGCTCTCTCTCATTCCCTGTCATGATGAATCAGGGAAAAGCAGTGGCAGGCACAGCTCTGAGGCCCTGGTACAACTGCAGATCTCTCTCTTCCCCTTCCCTCCCTCCCTCCCTCCCTCTCCCTCTCTCCTCCCTCTTTCCCGTTCCCTCTGTGGCTCCCAGCAACAGCTGTGTTGAGCCTTCAGAATAATAACAGCCCCACAGTCAGTGTGTGTGTGCTCTTCGTCCCTGACAATGCAGTCTGGCTTCCTGTTTCTTTACCGTGTTCTAAATGTGTGTGCTGCGTTTGGCTGATGGTGTGTGTGTGTGTGTGTGTGTGTGTGTGTGTGTGTGTGTGTGTGTGTGTGTGTGTGTGTGTGTGTGTGTGTGTTTGACTGATATCGTATGTTCTGTCCTCTGGTTGGAGCTTTGGGTTTACTGTTTGGGGGGGTAAACAGAGTCCACATCAGAATGGGACAGAACAAGAGCTAGGACTGACCTTCCAGTGTCTCTGCAGGAGGACGAGGAGGCCAAAGCCCACTGCCCTCTCTGAAGGGATCCGAACTGAAACCCCATGGGAGTGCAGGGGTTAAACCTAACCACCCCATGTCTTAACCCCCTCTGTGATCCCCTCAGAATAAAAGTACCTCAACAGACTGCTTATAGAGAGACTGACGAAGGAGCAGATAAATTACAGTACAACAAATACAATACAAACTGTAGACAACTGAAAACTAGAACTTTACATCCAAACTACAACTCCACAAAAAACTGGAATTTGGTTGCTTTTTTGTTTATAAAGATTTGCAGTTGTAGTCTATAATTTGTCTGGTTACAAATTATAGACTACAACTGCAAATCTTTATAAACAAAAAAGCAACCAAATTCCAATGTCAAAACCAAATGAACCACACTACCACCATACAACCACACTACCACCATACAACCACACTACCACCATACAACCACACTACCACCATACAACCACACTACCACCATACAACCACACTACCACCATACAACCACACTACCACCATACAACCACACTACCACCATACAACCACACTACCACCATACAACCACACTACCACCATACAACCACACTACCACCATACAACCACACTACCACCATACAACCACACTACCACCATACAACCACACTACCACCATACAACCACACTACCACCATACAACCACACTACCACCATACAACCACACTACCACCATACAACCACACTACCACCATACAACCACACTACCACACTACCACCATACAACCACACTACCACTATACAACCACACTACCACTATACAACCACACTACCACTATACAACCACACTACCACTATACAACCACACTACCACTATACAACCACACTACCACTATACAACCACACTACCACTATACAACCACACTACCACTATACAACCACACTACCACTATACAACCACACTACCACTATACAACCACACTACCATTACAAACTGGGTGGTTCCAGCCCTGAATGCTGATTGGCTGACAGCCTTGGTATATCAGACCATATACCATGGGTATGGCAAAGCAAATATTTGTACCGATGTAATTATGTTGGTAACCAGTTTATAATTGCAATAAGGCACCTCAGGGGTTTGTGGTATATGGCCAATATACCACGGCTAAGGGCTGTGTCCAGACACTCTGTGTGGCGTTGTGCATAAGAACAGCCCTAAGCCGTGGTATATTGGCCATATATCACACCTCCTTGGGCCTTATTGCTTAAATATATAACCAAACTACAAATATACAACTTTACGACCAAACTACAACCTTAAAACCTAACTACAACTTCACAACCAAAAAACATTCCAACTGCCTGGTAACAGCAGCAGGTCTTGTGTTGCTAGGCAGGGATTTGGTCCAACCAGACAGCAGATATGTGAAGTCTGGAGACGAAACTCCTGAGAGATCAGACTAGTAATCCTATTGGACCCTCTGACAGACTTTCTAGACACACACAGCCACAAGATCAGCCAGACCACAGCACTAGCCCACATGGGAGGCAAAGAGGGACAAACAGCACAAAGACAAAAAAGCAACAATGAAAATGAGGGAGGGAGAGACTCACCGTGACTGGGGCTGAGCGCCATGTTCCCAGAATTCAATGCTTCATCAAAACGGCCGTATATTGTCTGTAACCTGGAGACAAGAGACGGGAAAGGTCGTCAGAATACACACAGCAACATATGAGTAATCTGGATAGCGTGACAGGAGAGAGAAAACAGCAACACGTGTTGTCTGAAGGTGGGTGTGTCTCACATGCTACTAACATGACTCTCCCAAGCAAAGGTGAAGCATCAGCATCTGAACCTACAGTACCTCTGACCCAAACTACAGTACCTCTGACCCAAACTACAGTACCTCTGACCCAAACTACAGTACCTCTGACCCAAACTACAGTACCTCTGACCCAAACTACAGTACCTCTGACCCAAACTACAGTACCTCTGACCCAAACTACAGTACCTCTGACCCAAACACACTGAAATGACTAGAATTAGTGTGGGGAAACAGATTTGAGCTCTACTCCTATTGAGGACATTAATAGTGACAGCATGCTGATCATCCAGACATCTTCTCATTGCCATTAATGAGAGTGTTGGAGTCAGAACAGAAGACTGTTCTGAGCTTCAGGCTGAGTGTCACCATCTCAATAACACAGCACCGCAGGAATCCTAACGAAGTCTACGACGTCACAGACAGAACCTCTGTAACATCTGCTACACACACACTCTGGTCACGTCAGCTACCACATACCGGTACATCTGTAACAAAACACACATTATTACTTACACACACTCACACACACACTCTGGTCACGTCAGCTACCACATACCGGTACATCTGTAACAAAACACACATTATTACTTACACACACTCACACACACACACACTCTGGTCACGTCAGCTACCACATACCGGTACATCTGTAACAAAACACACATTATTACTTACACACACTCACACACTCTGGTCACGTCAGCTACCACATACCGGTACATCTGTAACAAAACACACATTATTACTTACACACTCACACACACACTCTGGTCACGTCAGCTACCACATACCAGTACATCTGTAACAAAACACACACATTATTACTTACACACACACACACACACACCCCCCCCCCCAAAGGATAAGGTTGAGATTAATAACGATAAGACCAGAGCAAACGTGTGTGTGTGTGTGTGCATACACACCGTCCTTCTAGCAGTCAAACCCCCAGACAGCTTAGCTCTCCTGATTACTGACGATTAGCGATAGGCTCCTCAGCTGCGTAGCATTTCCACACCGCTCAACAATTAGCCGACATTAGCATTTCCATATTGATTTATGCTCCGAATTAGCATAGCGTAGCGTACCCTAGCCGTTATCCAAATGAGCATAGCGATATCATTTCCATATGGGATGATTAATGGGTCAGCGTGTTGCTGCGTAGCGTAGCGTAGCTCCCATGCTACTGTCACGCTGGAGTCTTCTGCTCTTTGTATCTAACATGGTGCAGTGACTCAGAGACGGAAGGAGGGAGAGAGGGAGAAAATGAAAGAGGGAGGGGACAAGGGAGGTAGGGAGGAGGGAGGGGGAGGAAAGAAACAGCAGGAGACAAACGCATATTACGCCGCACGGGCGAAGCACCACCCATCATCTCTCAGACACATACACCACCGGAAAAGGTTCAATCTCTGGGAAGGGCTTTGTGTGTGTTTTGTATGACATGGAGCAAGGCAGTGTTTGTGTGACAGCGCAGACATGCTGTTCCCCTTCACATAACCTCCCACACAGATTTCAAAAGGGGGAGGGGCTTTGGCACTGCCAGCACAGGGAGAGAAAGGCTGCCCCTCTCCCTCCCTCATTACATTTCCTCACAGTCTTTCCTATTCCCACTCCTTTCGTTTGTCACATTTACCATAGATACCCCTTCGTCTTCTCCTTCCCTCTCCACTCCTGGCCAAAGCTCTCTCACCCGATCCCACAATCATCTTTCTTTCTCAAAATCATTCCCTTTCCACCTCTTTCTTATCCCAGCTCTACATATTTCATCCTCCTCTCCCTCTGTCCATCTCCCACTCCCCCTTCTCTTTCACCTTTTCCTGATATGTGATCTGGTCATCTAGGCCTCTGGCTGCACCCCCATTACACACACACACACACACACACACACACACACACTTTAAAACAGGCCTAAGCAGACAACGCTGTCACTGAATAGAATGTTCTCTCCCAGACAGTGTTTGTCTGTATCAGTTAACATCACAGCATGTGACAGACAAAACACTATTTATTCATACAGGAGAGGAAGAGAGATGGAGAGCGAGGAAGAGAGAGAGGGGAGACTGTGCTCAGAATGACAACACTCCAGGCTCCTTATTATGGTAACCACGGTGACCAGAGCAAGTCACTCAATGGAGCTCTTCAGAGACTGCACACTCCTCCCCTTCTCTGTATTGTCCAGTGCCCTCTCCCACTCTCTCTGTCCCTCCTCCCCTTTTCCTTTCTCCCTCTCTTCCTTTCCTCCCCCTTGTATTGTCCAGTATAAAGTGTCTCTGTGTGTGACTGTGTGAGGGGCAGAGTGGAGCATGGTGTGGACTGGGACAGAGACCGAGCCAACACGTTTAGTATTCCCAGTCAAAACCACTTTGACACTCGTCATTCAGTAATAAAGTACATGGCAACAGAACCCACGGAGACTAGCCAGACAGAACTGCCATTTTTTTTTTAACAGGCTAGCATTCGACAGGTTTCTCCAAAAAGTGTCAACAACAATGGTGTGACAACTAGAGGTTGACCGAATAATCGGCATGGCCGATTAATTAGGGATGATTTCAAGTTTTCATAACAAAAATCGGTATTCGCCAAACGGGGGATGATTTAACAAAAGCGCATTCGTGAAAAAAGCACAATCGTTGCACGTACCTAACCATAAACATCAATGCCTTTCCTAAAATCAATACACACAAGTATATATATATATTTTGTTAAACCTGCATATTTAGTTAAAAGAAATCCAGGTTAGCAGGCAATATTAACTAGGGAAATTGTGTCACTTCTCTTGCGTTCATTGCACGCAGAGTCAGGGTATATGCAACAGTTTGGGCCGCCTGGATCGTTGCGAACTAATTTGCCAGGATTTTTCAAAATTATGACCTAACATTGAAGGTTGTGCAATGTAACAGCAATATTTAGACTTAGGGTTTGCCGCCCGTTCGATAAAATATGGAACGGTTCCGTATTTCACTGAAAGAATAAACGTTTTATTTTCAAAATGATAGTTTCTGGATTTGACCATATTAATGACCAACGGCTTGTATTTCTGTGTTTATTATATTATAATTAAGTCTATGATTTGATAGAGCAGTCTGAGCGGTGGTAGGCGGCAGCAGGCTCGTAAGCATTCATTCAAACTTCACTGCGTTTGCCAGCAGCTCTTAGCAATGCTTGCTTCACAGCGCTGTTTATGACTTCAAACCCATCTACTCCTGAGATTAGGCTGGCAATACTAAAGTGCCTATAAGAACATCCAATAGTCAAATGTATATGAAATACAAATGGTATAGAGAGAAATAGTCGACGTGTCATAATTCCTATAACAACTACAACCTAAAACTTCTTAACTGGGAATATTGAACCACCAGCTTTCATATGTTCTGAGCAAGGAACTTAAACGTTAGCTTTTTGACATGGCACATATTGCACTTTTACTTTCTTCTCCAACAATTTGGTTTAAATAATGCAAAAACACATTGAGCATGTTTCATTATTTTTTTGAGACTAAATAGATTTTATTTATGTATTATATTAAGTTAAAGTGTTCATTCAGTATTGTTGTAATTGTCATTATTACAAATAGATATAAATAATATATATATATTTAAAATTATGATTATTTTATTTTTTTATAAATATATATATTTTTAAAATGTTTTATTTTAAATCGGCCGATTAATCGGCACTGGCCTTTTTTTGGGGGGGGCCTCCAATAATCGGCATCGGTGTTGAAAAATCATAATCGGTCGACCTGTAGTGACAACCCATACATGGCACATACAAAATAAATTGTAGTATACACACACCACAAGCACACACACACACACACACACCACAAGCACACACATTCACACACAGAGAGACAAACACTCACCGTGTGGCAGGCAGGCCTCTCTTTCCCAGGTCGGCTCTGACTCTCTCTCCTATGTGGCGATACACATCCACCAGCGATGCTGTGGCAGCCTCACGCACCTGCACACAGGATACACAACATCCCACAATATTATCTCATCTTTGGATTTTATCTTTATTTATCTTGTATCATTATTATCTAAATACTTAAATAATATCATATTTCACATTATTCACATTTTAGTCAAATAGCAGATGGAGATAAGAATTACTGTAGCATTAAACATCTATTGGCCCTTAACTCTAAACATAAGCATCCTATTGGCTCGACTCTAAACAGGAGCACCATAACTCAAACTTGTGGACAGTAGCCAGAGGAGTCAACAGTACAGACAGCCAGGGTCTCAGAGGGGAGTCAACAGTACAGACAGCCAGGGTCTCAGAGGGGAGTCAACAGTACAGACAGCCAGGGTCTCAGAGGGGAGTCAACAGTACAGACAGCCAGGGTCTCAGAGGGGAGTCAACAGTACAGACAGCCAGGGTCTCAGAGGGGAGTCAACAGTACAGACAGCCAGGGTCTCAGAGGGGAGTCAACAGTACAGACAGCCAGGGTCTCAGAGGGGAGTCAACAGTACAGACAGCCAGGGTCTCAGAGGGGAGTCAACAGTACAGACAGCCAGGGTCTCAGAGGGGAGTCAACAGTACAGACAGCCAGGGTCTCAGAGGGGAGTCAACAGTACAGACAGCCAGGGTCTCAGAGGGGAGTCAACAGTACAGACAGCCAGGGTCTCAGAGGGGAGTCAACAGTACAGACAGCCAGGGTCTCAGAGGGGAGTCAACAGTACAGACAGCCAGGGTCTCAGAGGGGAGTCAACAGTACAGACAGCCAGGGTCTCAGAGGGGAGTCAACAGTACAGACAGCCAGGGTCTCAGAGGGGAGTCAACAGTACAGACAGCCAGGGTCTCAGAGGGGAGTCAACAGTACAGACAGCCAGGGTCTCAGAGGGGAGTCAACAGTACAGACAGCCAGGGTCTCAGAGGGGAGTCAACAGTACAGACAGCCAGCCAGGGTCTCAGAGGGGAGTCAACAGTACAGACAGCCAGGGTCTCAGAGGGGAGTCAACAGTACAGACAGCCAGGGTCTCAGAGGGGAGTCAACAGTACAGACAGCCAGGGTCTCAGAGGGGAGTCAACAGTACAGACAGCCAGGGTCTCAGAGGGGAGTCAACAGTACAGACAGCCAGCCAGGGTCTCAGAGGGGAGTCAACAGTACAGACAGCCAGCCAGGGTCTCAGAGGGGAGTCAACAGTACAGACAGCCAGCCAGGGTCTCAGAGGGGAGTCAACAGTACAGACAGCCAGGGTCTCAGAGGGGAGTCAACAGTACAGACAGCCAGGGTCTCAGAGGGGAGTCAACAGTACAGACAGCCAGGGTCTCAGAGGGGAGTCAACAGTACAGACAGCCAGGGTCTCAGAGGGGAGTCAACAGTACAGACAGCCAGGGTCTCAGAGGGGAGTCAACAGTACAGACAGCCAGGGTCTCAGAGGGGAGTCAACAGTACAGACAGCCAGGGTCTCAGAGGGGAGTCAACAGTACAGACAGCCAGGGTCTCAGAGGGGAGTCAACAGTACAGACAGCCAGGGTCTCAGAGGGGAGTCAACAGTACAGACAGCCAGGGTCTCAGAGGGGAGTCAACAGTACAGACAGCCAGGGACTCAGAGGGGAGTCAACAGTACAGACAGCCAGGGTCTCAGAGGGGAGTCAACAGTACAGACAGCCAGGGTCTCAGAGGGGAGTCAACAGTACAGACAGCCAGGGACTCAGAGGGGAGTCAACAGTACAGACAGCCAGGGTCTCAGAGGGGAGTCAACAGTACAGACAGCCAGGGTCTCAGAGGGGAGTCAACAGTACAGACAGCCAGGGTCTCAGAGGGGAGTCAACAGTACAGACAGCCAGGGTCTCAGAGGGGAGTCAACAGTACAGACAGCCAGGGTCTCAGAGGGGAGTCAACAGTACAGACAGCCAGGGTCTCAGAGGGGAGTCAACAGTACAGACAGCCAGGGTCTCAGAGGGGAGTCAACAGTACAGACAGCCAGGGTCTCAGAGGGGAGTCAACAGTACAGACAGCCAGGGACTCAGAGGGGAGTCAACAGTACAGACAGCCAGGGTCTCAGAGGGGAGTCAACAGTACAGACAGCCAGGGTCTCAGAGGGGAGTCAACAGTACAGACAGCCAGGGTCTCAGAGGGGAGTCAACAGTACAGACAGCCAGGGTCTCAGAGGGGAGTCAACAGTACAGACAGCCAGGGTCTCAGAGGGGAGTCAACAGTACAGACAGCCAGGGTCTCAGAGGGGAGTCAACAGTACAGACAGCCAGGGTCTCAGAGGGGAGTCAACAGTACAGACAGCCAGGGTCTCAGAGGGGAGTCAACAGTACAGACAGCCAGGGTCTCAGAGGGGAGTCAACAGTACAGACAGCCAGGGTCTCAGAGGGGAGTCAACAGTACAGACAGCCAGGGTCTCAGAGGGGAGTCAACAGTACAGACAGCCAGGGACTCAGAGGGGAGTCAACAGTACAGACAGCCAGGGTCTCAGAGGGGAGTCAACAGTACAGACAGCCAGGGTCTCAGAGGGGAGTCAACAGTACAGACAGCCAGCCAGGGTCTCAGAGGGGAGTCAACAGTACAGACAGCCAGGGTCTCAGAGGGGAGTCAACAGTACAGACAGCCAGGGACTCAGAGGGGAGTCAACAGTACAGACAGCCAGGGTCTCAGAGGGGAGTCAACAGTACAGACAGCCAGGGTCTCAGAGGGGAGTCAACAGTACAGACAGCCAGGGTCTCAGAGGGGAGTCAACAGTACAGACAGCCAGGGTCTCAGAGGGGAGTCAACAGTACAGACAGCCAGGGTCTCAGAGGGGAGTCAACAGTACAGACAGCCAGGGTCTCAGAGGGGAGTCAACAGTACAGACAGCCAGGGTCTCAGAGGGGAGTCAACAGTACAGACAGCCAGGGTCTCAGAGGGGAGTCAACAGTACAGACAGCCAGGGTCTCAGAGGGGAGTCAACAGTACAGACAGCCAGCCAGGGACTCAGAGGGGAGTCAACAGTACAGACAGCCAGGGTCTCAGAGGGGAGTCAACAGTACAGACAGCCAGGGTCTCAGAGGGGAGTCAACAGTACAGACAGCCAGCCAGGGACTCAGAGGGGAGTCAACAGTACAGACAGCCAGGGTCTCAGAGGGGAGTCAACAGTACAGACAGCCAGGGACTCAGAGAAGAGTCAGTGAGTTCTCCAACTGTAAGGTCACTGTTTTTTTTATTTCACCTTTATTTAACCAGGTAGGTTAGTTGAGAAAAAGTTCTCATTTACAACTGCGACATGGCCAAGATAAAGCAAAGCAGTGTGACACAAACAACACAGAGTTACACATGGAATAAACAAACGTACAGTCAATAGCAAAGACTTATAGATGACCTGGAGTCAGTGGGTTTGGCGACGAATATGTAGCGAGGACCAGCCAACGAGAGCATACAGGTCGCAGTGGTGGGTAGTCTATGGGGCTTTGGTGACAAAATGGATGGCACTGTGAGACTGCATCCAATTTGCTGAGTAGAGTGTTGGAGGCTATTTTGTAAATGACATCGCCGAAGTCAAGGATCGGTAGGATAGTCAGTTTTACGAGGGTATGTTTGGCAGCATGAGTGAAGGAGGCTTTGTTGCGAAATAGGAAGCCGATTCTAGATGTAATTTTGGATTGGAGATGCTTAATGTGAGTCTAGAAGGAGAGTTTACAGTCTAGCCAGACACCTGGGTATTTGTAGTTGTCCACATATTCTAAGTCAGAACCATCCAGAGTAGTGATGCTAATCGGGCGGGCAGGTGCAGGCAGCGATCGGTTGAAGAGCATGCACTTAGTTTTACTAGCATTTAAGAACAGTTGGGAGGCCACGGAAGGAGAGTTGTATGGCACTGAAGCTCATTTGGAGGTTTGTTAGCACAGTGCCCAAAGAAGGGCCAGAAGTATACAGAATGGTGTCGTCGGCGTAGAGGTGGATCAGAGAATCACCCGCAGCAAGAGCGATATCATTGATATATACAGAGAAAAGAGTTGGCCCGAGAATTGAACCCTGTGGCACCCCCATAGAGACTACCAGAGGCCCGGACAACAGGCCATCCAATTTGACACCTTGAACTCTATCAGAGAAGTAGTTGGTGAACCAGGCGAGGCAATCATTTGAGAAACCAAGGCTGTAGAGTCCCGCCCACACACAGCCCATTCTGCCTCTGCGCTCAGCCCATCAGAATTCCAACTTCCTTCACACACACACACCGTGTGTGTGTGTGTGTGGTCAGCACAGACAGGATGAGTGACCTCAGATAACTGATCGGCAGAGGATAATGCATGAACTTTCCATCGACTCACCCCCCACACACTCACACCTCTTACCCCCCAGTGAGATGTGACTTTACAACCTTCATTCTCACTGGGCTTGCAGGACTTGGCAGGGTGTATTCATATGGTGCCAGTGTGTGTGTGTTAGCGCTGTGCTAAAAGAAGGGGGATTTTCCATAAACACACAGATTAGGTCCACTCCTCTTTGAGGGGGATTAAAACACTGGGGGTGAGGTACACACACATGAGCCATGCGCTTGAGACGTGATTGGCTGAATACAGCAAGTGTTAAATTCTGATTGGCTGAGAGCAGAGGCAGAATGTGTTGTGTGTGGGCGAGACTGCCAAGGAATATGGGTGATGGTGATTGGTCGGTACAGCGTGTTGTAGGGGTGTGAAAGTTAACGAAATTGGGATCCTAGCGGACAGCGCAATTGGAAGTCTATGGGTAACGCTAGTCAGCATTGGCTCGAAAACTACCTCCAACTTCCTTCATACTGGACAGAGACAAAACAATGACATCCAGGAGGTCATCTGACTCTGTGGAAGTAGATAAGAGGCCACGTTGCCCACTAAATGAAGAAATACTAATGCAGCTGGCTCTCCTGCTCTTTCTCTTCACTAATGATGCGAGTGTGTGTTTAGTCTTCGGTCTGTTGCTAGTACAGTATCCTATTCATCGATGATAGGCCTTGCTTTACTGACGTTGTGAGACGTTGCAAGCCAAGAAATTGCGAGATAGTTTTTGATTGGCAGGATAGGCCTAGTGCACGGTTCTGACTTTCTGCCTGGTGGCCGACCCGCCTAGACTGTGCCCCTCCCCTCTCTCTCCGTTCCTCGCTAGCTCGCTATAAAAGATGCAAGTGTTTGTGTTCTTGGAAGTACGGCAACTAATCAGTCTCCTCTGTTCCAAAAAGACTGAATCTTAAGTCGATTCCTAGAGGAAGATGGGTTCTTTCTACTAAATGTTTAGGTAAGGCACAGTATTTAATGAACTTTAAAGTACTTCTTTAGGAGAGAACGGTCTACACGCAGGCAGCTCCAGATTATTTGATTGACAGTTCTGGTTGCCTAGTGATGGACGTTAGTCCAGCTTCGGAAGCAGCATTCCTTAACGGACAAGTAAAATGCCTGTTCAGTGGCGCTTTGAAACCATCTCCAGAGAAGGTTTTGTGTGGGCATTTAAAAAGCCACTGTGTACCCTTACAGACAAACATGCCGTAGCCGAGGTGCTTCAAGGGGATATGACTGTGGCAGAAAGAAAGTTCATTCCCCAGTCCTTGAGGTCACACGTAATAGAACCATTAGTCTGCATTGTGTATAGACGGGGAGTTTTAGCATTTGTTTTTAATCGTTTTAACGGAAAACCAAAAAAGAAATGGCAGTTTAAAAGTTAAGCAAAATGATCAATTTGCCACATCCCTAGAGTGTAGGAGGATAATGATTGGGTAGCTGACAGGCACAGATTTCAACCCTGGGACAGACCCAGACGATGGGGTGGATGAAAAAAATCAACAATAACAAAAATCAATAGTTACATATCAGGATATCATTTATGATAAATGGTATCGTTTTGACAATACTGCAGTATTATTTTAGCGCTAGTTGGCTGTACCTGCAGATTATTCTCCATCTTAACAGCAACAAATAGGGAGCCAACATGTTTTCAACACTTTTATTTTCCTGAGTGATCAGAACTCGTTGTAATGGCCCTCCTGTCTCTCTGCAGCAGACATATGTTGAGCAATATGTTTGGAACATCGAATCCCAATAAAATCACATTATCGAATCGCAATTTATATAGAATCTTGAGAATTGCAATACATATCGTATCAGCACCTAAGTATGGTGATAATAACGAATGGTGAGGTCCCTGGCAATTCCCAGCCTTAATAGACACCCACACTAATCACTCTGTGGCTGAGACGGGGTTGGGGCCTCATGTTTCAGTGGTGAAGCCAGGGTTCTCTCTCACCCAGCTATTTAACAGTCTCCCATTGACTGGCTAATAACAGGGTAAAGGATTAGAATAAGAAACTCCAGCACACTGGCATTCCTGTATTGTCGTATACTCCACCATAGAAACACAATGGTTAGAACTTCTACGTTCTCCACAATGTGTTTAACGGAACTCAAACCTATAGCAGGTCTGTAACAGGGCTTCCTCTCTATGTTACATTAACACTCTACATGTTAGGCTTTAAATACAGACAGGGACAGAGACTGGGGACAAAAAGCAATTCAGGTTCACCCTCAAGCAGCGTCTCTTACCTGTGGGTTCTGATCTCCTGTCAGACTGCAGAGGTACGGAACGATCTTACTGAGACTCAAAGGCTGAGCACCATACCTGAGGGGGGGGTGAAGAGAGAGAGATGGTATGAGTTTAGCTGTGCAACCGACCATCATTCAGTAGCATTCACCAGTAGGCTATAGAGGGACCTTTAGCTACGTAGCAGCTTAGAATTTACCACAACAGTGTTGCTATTAGCGAGATGATGCTACAATTAGAGAGGAGATGCTAAAGGCTTTAGCTTTAGAGAGTGGTGCATGCCTCAGAGTAGTGTTAGCAGCATAAACTAACCCTGCAAGTCAAGTACTTTCTCCAGAAGTGTGCAACTTCACTTCCCTAAATCCTAACACCAGTCCAATACTTCTAAATGGGCGGCAGGTAGCCTAGTGGTTAGAGCCTAGTGGTTAGAGCCTAGTGGTTAGAGCCTAGTGGTTAGAGCCTAGTGGTTAGAGCCTAGTGGTTAGAGCCTTGGGCCAGTAACCGAAAGGTTGCTAGATCGAATCCCTGAGCTGACAAGGTAAAAATCTGTCATTCTGCCCCTGAACAAGGCAGTTAACCCACTGTTCCTAGACCGTCATTGTAAATAAGAATTAGTTCTTATTAACTGACTTGCCTAGTTAAATAAAGGTTAAATAAAAAGATGAGTGGAGAAGTGGACAGATTATTGGGACTCAGGGTAGGTCACTATAGAGCCACCAACTATGACCTCTAATCTCTCTCCCTCACCCAGGTAGAGGAGTCATTCTGGAGAGACAGTGGGTTGTGTGTCTTTATCCCTCTCTCTCTCTCTCTCTCACACACACACAAATATGATTATGTCCCATGTAAGCTGCAGTAGGGGATTCATATTGTTCTGTGGTATATGACCCTCTCTTTCCTTTCCTCTCCGCATGACCTGTGACCTCAGGAAGTGATTGATGGTGAAAGAGGAAGTACTCACGTGTTGAGGGTGGCGCAGAGAACCAGACACACCCCCTCTCTGCTGCGGAAATTCTTATGTTTAAAACCAGGAAGCAACCTCTCCCACACATACTACAGAGAGAGAGATAGAGAGAGAGTTAACATTGAAGGAGTCTATGGGAGGCAAACTGAAGGGGGCTCAGCAGATTACTGATAAAGAAGGTTACAGTCTGTCTGTCTGTCTGTGTAAGTAATTTTCCATGCAGTTCTGGTTATGTCCAGATGAGGGAGCTGCTGTCCTGATACTGTCTCTGTTATTCTAGAGCTAGGCCGCTTTGGTGAATGATGTATTAATGATAGAATCCGAGAGAGAGAGAGAGAGAGAGACTG
>NC_138317.1:26465000-26490000 GCF_965601325.2 Salmo salar
GCCCCGGCAATGTCTATCCCCAACAACGCCACCTACAGGACAGACACAAACACAATACTGTCAACACAGGGTGACACAGACACACACACAGACCCTCAACACACACAGCATCAAAGTTAGAGTTCTGTCTCTCTCTGTAGTCTAGTTTTCCAGTGTGTGTGTGTGTGTGTGTGTGTGAGTGTGAGAGAGAGAGGAGAGAGATTAGGATCTGATCTCATGCAGAGGGAGCTGTGCGTCTGGAATGCTTATGTTGGCAGACCACGATGGAAGCACAACATTCCAGAGAAAATCTGTAAAAATATTTCCCCTGTCCCAGAGAGAGAGGTCCTGACTGCTGTTATTCCCTATTTTAGTCAAACAGATTGAGAGGAGCCAGGTAACCACAGACAGAGGGAGGGAGAGAGAGAAAGAAGGAGGTAGAGAAAAAGGGAGAGAGAGGATGAGGGAGAGAGAGAGAAAGAGGGAGTTCTATCGTATGTCTTAGATTATGCTCTTGTGGAGTATTGAGACCAAAGGCGTCATGACATCATATGTTGGACCAGGTCCAGAGGTCTGAGGAGGAGAACAGAGAAGAAAGGAGAGAAGATGGCTGCTTACAGGACAGAGTACACACCGAGAGAGAGGGGGGAAGGAGACGGATGAGAGAGGGATGAGAGGAGGGAAGGCAAAGAGAGAAATGATGGAGAAAACAGAAAGCAGAATATAGGGAAGGGAGGACAGAGAAGAGAGGGCAGAGAAAAGAGAGGACAGGGGAGAAGGGAGGACAGGGGAGAGAAGAGATGACAGAGAGAAGAGAGGCCAGAGAAGAGAGAGAGAGAAAGGAGGCCAGAGGACAGAGAGAGAAGAGATGACAGAGAGAAGAGAGGCCAGAGGACAGAGAGAGAAGAGATGACAGAGAGAAGAGAGGCCAGAGAAGAGAGAGAGAGAAAGGAGGCCAGAGGACAGAGAGAGAAGGGAGGACAGAGAGAAGAGAGGCCAGAGAAGAGAGAGAGAGAGAGAAAGGAGGCCAGAGGACAGAGAGAGAAGGGAGGACAGAGAGAAGGGAGGACAGAGGACAGAGAGAAGACACCAGAGAAGAGAGGACAGAGAAGAGAGAGAAGAAAGGACAGAGAAGAGAGGACAGAAGAGAGAGAAGAGAAGACAGGGAAGAGAGAAGAAGAGAAGACAGGGAAGAGAGAAGGAGAGAGAAGAGAGAAGGGAGGACAAAGGAGACAGAAGAGAGGGAAGAGAAGACAGGAAAGGAAGGAGTGAGACGAAAGAAGAGAGAAGAGAGTAGGGAGGACAGAGGAGAGAGAGAGGACAGAGGAGAGAGAAGGGAGAGGACAGAGAAGAGAGAAGGGAGAGGACAGAGGAGAGAGAGAGGACAGAGGAGAGAGAGAGGACAGAGGAGAGAGAGAGGACAGAGGAGACAGAGAGGACAGAGGAGAGAGAAGGGAGAGGACAGAGGAGAGAGAAGGGAGAGGACAGAGGAGAGAGAAGGGAGAGGACAGAGGAGAGAGAGGACAGAGGAGAGAGAGGACAGAGGAGAGAGAGGACAGAGGAGAGAGAGGACAGAGGAGAGAGAGGACAGAGGAGAGAGAGGACAGAGGAGAGAGAGGACAGAGGAGAGAGAGGACAGAGGAGAGAGAAGGGAGAGGACAGAGGAGAGAGAAGGGAGAGGACAGAGGAGAGAGAGGACAGAGGAGAGAGAGGACAGAGGAGAGAGAGGACAGAGGAGAGAGAGGACAGAGGAGAGAGAAGGGAGAGGACAGAGGAGAGAGAAGGGAGAGGACAGAGGAGAGAGAAGGGAGAGGACAGAGGAGAGAGAGGACAGAGGAGAGAGAAGGGAGAGGACAGAGGAGAGAGAGGACAGAGGAGAGAGAAGGGAGAGGACAGAGGAGAGAGAAGGGAGAGGACAGAGGAGAGAGAAGGGAGAGGACAGAGGAGAGAGAAGGGAGAGGACAGAGGAGAGAGAAGGGAGAGGACAGAGGAGAGAGAAGGGAGAGGACAGAGGAGAGAGAAGGGAGAGGACAGAGGAGAGAGAAGGGAGAGGACAGAGGACAGAGAGAGAAGAGAGGACAGAGAAGAGAGACCAGGACAGAGAAGGGAGAGCTGATTACAGATTGAACCCCCCCTCCCTCCCTCCCCCCTCCCTCCCTCCCTCCCTCCCTCCCAGCCATATGGCAGCTGCACTGGAGGGGTTGAGAGCGATTGAGGGGGCTGTGTATGTGTGTGAGTTTACCTGGGGGTGACAGTGGGGGAAGTCTGCAGGCTAGCTGAGCAGTGAACACTGTGACCAGAGGGAGGAAGAGAAGGGTGGACCATATGTCCACTCAGGTATTCTCAGGCCCCTCTGATACTAACACACTGAAAACAACACACCAAACCTCAGCTGTCAGCCTGTGTTCATGACTCACTGTGCATGTTGTCTAGCAGGTAGTGACCTCGCAGAAACACACAATAAAGATGAAGTAGCATCTTTACCAAAAGTGCCTGGTCAACTGTGAGTCCAGCCGTCCCAACCAGAGGAAAAGCCCGGACTCCATCTGAGAAGGGGAATCCCTTTCTGACCATGTTCAAGGGAAATGGGATCTGACAATGGGAGAAGCTCAACTGCATACTCCTCCTGTCCTCTCTCCTTCTCAAAACCCACTGAGGAGGAGGTCAGAGGGAGGGACCGCTGACCTTCTCCTCCAATGGGTTTTGAGAAGGAGGCGAGGAGAGGGGAAGCCAGGAGTATGCAGTTGAGATTCACCCATTGGCTGAGACCTAAACACTATCCCAGGCTTTAGCTCAGCAGGGTAAGTTTAGTAGAGTGCAGATAACCTGGATTCAAACCCAGTGGATCAGCAGCTCTAAAACATTCAGAGAGCGCAGATAAGGCAGTCTGCAATATTAATGTGGCTGCTGTGGAGCGTGCGTGTTGCAGAGGGAATGGCCTTACGGTTACGTGAATGAGCATGAGGAGAATTTGCTGCAGTGTGTTTGAGAGAGAGGAAGAGAGAGGAAGAGAGATATTTAGTCCATAATTAAAAGAGGAACCAGCAACATTGTCTCTACCTTCTTGCCCTTTGTGCTGTTGTCTGTACCATGCTTTGTGCTGTTGTCTGTACCATGCTTTGTGCTGTTGTCTGTACCATGCTTTGTGCTGTTGTCTGTACCATGCTTTGTGCTGTTGTCTGTACCATGCTTTGTGCTGTTGTCTGTACCATGCTTTGTGCTGTTGTCTGTACCATGCTTTGTGCTGTTGTCTGTACCATGCTTTGTGCTGTTGTCTGTACCATGCTTTGTGCTGTTGTCTGTACCATGCTTTGTGCTGTTGTCTGTACCATGCTTTGTGCTGTTGTCTGTACCATGCTTTGTGCTGTTGTCTGTACCATGCTTTGTGCTGTTGTCTGTACCATGTTTTGTGCTGCTGCCGTGTTGTTGTCATGTGTTGCTGCCATTATGTATTGTTGTCTTCAGTCTCTCTTTATGTAGTGTTGTCTCTCTTGTCGTGATGTGTGTGTTGGTCCTATATTTTTAATCCCAGCCCCCGTCCCTGCAGGAGGCCATCATTGTAAATAAAAATGTCTTCTTAACTGACTTGCCTAGTTAAATAGAAAACATGACAACTCTCCTCTGTAGAGCAGCTCTCTGAGTGAGTCTCAGTCTGTCTGGGGCTATACACATCCTGTCTCTGACTCCATCACTCTTGCCCTTTCTCCAACCTCTCCTCCTTTCCTACTCTGCATCAAATCTCCCTGTCTCCTGTCTCCTGCACTCGCGTTTGCTATTCCTGAATCCCAATCCTATCTGCAGTCGCCCTCCCTCTCAATCTCGGTCTCTCTCTTCTGTCCTCCCTCCATCTAGCTCATCTGGGCTGACTCAGCATCTTCACAGCAGCCGGCCCCTCCCCTTCTCGCCTCTCGGCCAATTAGGATCTCTAATTTGGACAGCAGGGTAAAATCATGATGAACACAAGATATAAGGACAGGTGTGTTCTGTAGATGTGTTCCTTTGAGATGCTGTGTGAATATAGACATGTACATTACACAGAAGGAGCTCACTAGAGGATAGGGAGTTCAGTTGGAATAGGACCAGGCTCATATAACTAACTCAATCACATCCTGGTCAAAGTGACTATCCTGCTGATGTCACATCTGTGTTTCTGTCAAACTATGTCATCTTCTTATAATAATATATAACCCTATGGGAAATAATACGATACTTTGAGCTGATTTCAGTTTTATTTCACTGAATCCTCTGGAAAGTCTAGTGACCTTTTTCATTGCAGCCCGGTCCAGCCTGAGACTTTCCATGGGCTTAAACTCTGGTGTTATATCAGGGAAGGTAAAGAACCATCTATACTGAACTAGTTTCACCTCCAGTTGACAGTAACAAACATCACGTTCTGTGTCTGCTGCAGGGATTCATTCCATGGTTCAGACAGAACTGTCTGGGTTCAGGAGATAACTTAGCAAAGAAAACATGGGCCACATTCCAGCATTTTCCACAGATACCGATATGACATACTGAGCCAGTTCGTTTCGCATGGACCGGTGCCCCGGGTGGGTGGAGATCTAACTTAAGGACCAATGGAAAGGTCTAAAACTTTCAAAATCCGCCCACCCGGGTCACTGGGCCATGCAAAACGAACTCGCCAATTGACACACACAATGGGTGCCCTGACCCCTCCCCCATCTTCTGCTCTAGTCTGGGTGCTCCTCTGACGATGGGGTCCTCCTCCAAGCATACACACAGCCCACTACTACCCGTCTGTCTGGCTAGGAAAACAACCAAAAACTGAAGGATCTCTAACTCAATCCCATCACACTGAGTCACAAGATAACACTTGTATTACATTTATTAGTACTAGATTATTAGCTGTTTATTCTAGCTAACTGGCTGAACAATCGTGGCTGGTTAGCAGTTAGCTAGCGGTGGCTATTATTTTCCATTCAAAAGATAAGAAACTGTAACCCTTTTAAACTTCAGGCCTAGTTTGGAGGACATTAGTGGGCTGTTTGAATCAGATCAGCTCAATTTGGTAAAATTACAGCTCGAAAGTACAGGTAATTGCCAAAATAGAGGAAACACTTGAGAAAATGAGGGATACAAATTATATTGAAAGCAGGTGTAATTCCTAAGATAATTGAGCAATTAACATTCCATCATGCTTAGGGTCATGTAGAAAAATGCCCAGTTGCCCATTATTTTGCTACCATGATGAGAAGAGATCTCAAAGGAGTATAGGGGGTTTAAAGGGGGTGTGTGTGCCTCAGTCAATGAAACACCAAATGACTGACATGATCACGGAAGAATGGTGTGGCATCGCTCCAATAGAGGTCCAGACACTTGTAGAATCTGTGCCAAGGCGCATTGAAGCTGTTCCGGCGGCTCGTGGTGCCCAACGCCCTATTAAGACACTATTTTGGCGTTTCCTTTATTTTGGCAGTTACCTGTACCGGTTACAGCCCCGTTTCACAAGACTGCGGTGACAGTTCGTTATCCAATGAGTAACTTCTTTCTCGCTTCCTAGCTAGCGATTGTCTCCACACTGATAATCACCCTGGCGGCTAGGCATCCCTACAGTATATATTCCCTGTCTACATCCTATCACCACAAACATTTCTCTCAAAGTAACTAGTTAGTCAACAATGACCAAAAACAGGATAGATTAGGGGACAATGGACCTCTGCAAAGTACACCGCAACGTTCCCATGCGCTGCGGTCTCTCACCTTGTAGTTGCTGGAGTTGACCCATCCCGTCAGCTCGTCTACGGTTTTATCCAACCGTGGTTTGTCTTGCTCCACATCGGAGGACCTCTGCGGGTCGTTCAGGTAGTCTATGAGGTCCTGCCCGACCTGCAGCCTGCGGGTAACGTCTTTCTGCAGGACCTGCTGGTAAAAATAATCCATGTTGTCATGTTCCTCCATTGGGCAGGCAGTGCCGTGTGGCCAGCTCCTTCTGGGGCCAGCCGCAGACTACAGGGGGTCTTGGCGGGTTGGGTGTGGAAAAAGGTTCGCTCCGGTCGGTGGTCCCTTTCTTCTGAGCGGATGACAGTTGCCTGGACGCTTGGGTGACCGCTATTTGACGTTTGATCAACAACAAAACAAACGCCTGTCAAATTAGCTTGGCTAGCGCAATCACTTTGTCCAAAACACACACTGCTCAACTTTGATTTCAGCGAAGGATAGAGATTGTTGCTCTCGGATAACTAGTTAGCAATAACTTTCTAAAAGTTTTGAAAAATAAGACAAATTTGCAGTAAAACTAACCGGGTCTGTATCAATCCACAACACAATAAAGCTACTTGTAGCTAAGCTAACGAAGTTAGTCACGCACGGTGGCAACACCTAGTGGATAGCGAGATATGTGGAAAGCAACGTTAGCTAAACTAACAGTTAGCTAGTTGGTCAGAGGCCTGACGCCTAGTTTCGCCTCATTTATGTATTCCATGAGTTGAAAAACCTCTCCAGTGAGGTGTGTTGTCGAACCCTTGAAAATAAAGTTGCGCCAAAACTTCGAGAGCAGTGTTTCAGCCTTCCTCCCACAGTTCCTGCCTACTTTTAATCCGGGAATAATCGCCCCTGCTAAACTGTCTAGCTAAACCCTCCCCCGCTGAAAGCCAGCGCCAAGCCGGTGACTGCAGTTGACTAGTAGGCGCAGACGACGAAGGCCGATGGGTCCTTCGCAGGGTTGCCAAGAATTTGTTATCCCGCACATTAGTGTTTACTTTGAAATATTTCTCATGTCTCTTTCTTGACACAAAAAAATAACTGCTGTATATTTAATTTTGTCTACGTGTTGCATGAAAATGATTAATATTTGAAGCTGTTTCTCAGATGTTCCTCATCAATAAAATGTAAATGTCATACTCAGGTGTAGCCCAATACTGGACTAATGGAGCATAATGGTACTTAGTCCAAGGACCTTACATGTTCTGTTTAAAGGGCGAATTGGCTCTGGAAGCCAAAACAGCCAAATATTCCAACTAAACGTGAATTGATTCTCAATTGTGATACGGCTATAGAAACATAAACCCTTCTACTTTACTATATCACATCAAAGTAATTTCAAAGATGCAAAATACACACTTACTGTACACTGTTTGAGCCTGTTAAACTATAAAAGGTGTGGATCAATTTAACCTTTTTTATTATTATTATTATTATTATTTCTCACTGATATGACAGTTCCTTGTGCTTCCAAAACCGCACCACAAGCAATGAATATTAATTTTCAGACCGAGCGTTGTGGCTCTTAACAGAACTCCCCCTTACAGAAGCCGCCTTCTTCCAACAACTGTTATGTGTAATGTGATGGACCTGAGAGTCATGACCAAGGGCTAACTCAGGTGCAGTCTGGAAAATGTGCACATGCAGTAGCTACCTTACACTACATGATGGACATCTCATTCCATAATCATGGGCATTAATATGGAGTTGGTCCCCTCTTTACTGCTATAACAGCCTCCACTCTTCTGGGAAGGCTTTCCACTAGATGTTGGTACATTGCTGCAGAGACTTGCTACCATTCAGCCACGAGCATTAGTGAGGTCGGGCACTGATGTTGGGTGATTAGGCCTGGCTCGCAGTCAGCGTTCCAATTCATCCCAAAGGTCTTCGATGGAGTTAAGGTAAGGGCTCTGTGCAGGCCAGTCAAGTTCTTCCACACTTATCTCGACAAACCATTTCTGTATGGACCTCGCTTTGTGCACGGGGGCATTGTCATGCTGAAACAGGAAAGGGCCTTCACCAAACTGTTGCCACAAAGTTGGAAGCACAGAATCATCTAGAATATCATTGTATGCTGTAGCGTTAAAATGTCCCTTCACTGGAACTAAGGGGTCTAGTCCGAACCATGAAAAACAGCTCCAGACCATTATTCCTCCGCCACCAAACTTTACAGTTGGCACTATGCATTGGGGCAGGTAGCGTTTTCCTGGCATCCACCAAACCCAGATTCATCCGTCGGACTGCCAGATGGTGAAGAGTGATTAATCACTCCAGAGAACATGCTTCCACTGCTCCATAGTGGTGAGCTTTATGCCACTCCAGCAGACGTTTGGCATTGCGCATGGTGATCTTAGGCTTGTGTGCGGCTGCTCGGCCATGGAAACCCATTTCATGCTGCTCCCTACGAACAGTTCTTGTGTTGACTTTGCTTCCAGAGACAGTTTGGAACTCGGTAGTGAGTGTTGCAGCCGAGGACAGGCGATTTTTACGTGCTACGCACTTCAGCACTTGATGGTCCCGTTCTGTGAGCTTGTGTGGCCTACCACTTTGCGGCTGAGCCGTTGTTGCTCCTAGACGTTTCCACTTCACAATAACAGCAATTACAGTTGACTGGGGCAGCTCTAGCCAAACTGACTTGTTAGAAAGGTGGCATCCTATGACGGTTCCACCGTATGTTGAAAGTCACTGAGCTCTTCAGTAAGGCCATTCTACCGCCAATGTTTCTCTGGAGATTGCATGGCTGTGTGCTCGATTTTATACACCTGTCAGCAATGGGTGTGGCAGAAATAGCCAAAACCACTAATTTGAAGGGGTCTCCACATACTTTTGTATATATAGTGTATGTTAAGTAGTATTCTGTTGTGGTCAAGGAGTTTTACTTTTGTAATTAAATACTTAAAAGTGTTGTTTGTTGTAGCTTATTGTCTAATATGACAACAAAAACGCTACCAATGGAACAATAGGTGCTTAGTTTAATAAATAAATAAATTGTAAGCTCATTAAATATTATTCAAAAATCAAGGGCAAACATTGGCTTAAATTGCATTTGAATTGCATTTGAACAGCATTTGGTTTTATTTCCCTAGGCTTTAGATCAGCGGGTTAACATAGTCTTGTCATGCAAAAGACACTTGAGCACATACACACAACACACACAGTACATCAACTGCAACTATCATGCAGATTTGAGTTGCACCAGAGGCAATTTAAATTAAACCGTCCTAGCACTTTTTCCCCTTACAGCCCTTGTGTTACTTTATCGAACACATCCAACCTTTATATATACATCTCCCATCTCATCAAATTCCCCCACATGGATACCAAGACCCTCACATTCTGCCCCATATGTACATTTTCTCCAAACTGGCAACCCTGCTTTTTCGGCACTGCGCACAACTATCCAGTTTACTGCCTGACGGAAAATCCCCAGCTCCGTTACTTATTCATAAGCGAGAAGACATCACGAATTAACTGCAATATCTGGACAGAAACGAAAAATATGAATAGCTTTATAAAAGTTGAATCTTATTTGAGGAGGGAAGTAGAACATCTTTTCAATATGCTCCATGCCAGGGCACGCTAAATAACAACCCCTCCATCACTTTATCTGAATGTGGAAACTGCGGTAATATCACTGCTGTTGAGGGCTATTTCCTAGAGATGGTCAGATTGTGGTGGTCTATCCCATAGGTATATCCCTAAAGTAATCATTTTACAGTTGATCATTTTTCCACTTACTGGTAAAGGATATTAAACCATATCCTAATTTTAAAAGGAAATATAAGTTGGAGGTTTTAATACATTTGATCCTTATTGCAGCTTGGATGAATCATACTAATATTTTCTCAAAGTAAAATGACCTGCAAATGAAGAATATATAAGATATTGTTGATGGGGTCCAGATTTGGGCGAGCATCTCAACCATTGATCAACCTACACGGCTCGCCAGCGACGTCTGCTGGTCAGGGTGAGGATTTTTCTCTCTCACACACACACACACACACACACACACTTGAACAAATTCTACTGTATAGATAGTCAGAGCACGTTTACTATCAGTTACCTTTATTTATGTTATATTTATTTATTCATTATTTATTTTCTTCAACATAAAACTCCTGTTAGACCATCTGTCAAAGAGAGGCTGTTAGTATCACTGCTATGTAGTGAGGTCAGCAGAGTTGGGATCAATTCCATTTTTGAAAAGGAATTGACCCCAACCCTGGAGGTCAGTCAGCTTCACAACTCAGCACCAGCAGCATCTGAGTCAAACACCCATATTATATATGATACACCTCTGTCTGTCTGAGACTTTACACACTGACAGGCCTCATCCCAAACCCACCACTGGCCCCTAGCCCTGACCCCTTATCTCCGGGAACACCTGACAGCTCATTGTAGGTAACATAGCTATACCTTGCCCTCAAATTGATCTCTAGCACAAACCTTCTTCCATTAGCCCCGGACCTCAAGGCTCACTTCTGGTAACCACTTCTTTACTCTCCCTTGAACATCTGAAAATACAGTGTAATTAACAGTAACCTTCGATCTCCATCTTGTAGACTGTGTGAAGTATCTGCCATGTTGCTTGTTTCCACTGCTCCAGATGTATTTATTTTTTAAGACGCATGATCGTCACTTAGGCTCAAACTTCTCGGTTTCATTTCTTTGAGGGGGACTCAGGAGTTGCTCAGTGGTCAAGGGGCTAGTGGTCAGCTTGGAACCAGGCCTGTGCTCCACAGTCACACAGTGCACAAGAGGCCCTGAGTACACATGTTCCAGTGATGTAGCATACAAAAACAACTTGATGTCATCAGATGCTGTGCTTCTGACAGAGACAGTCCATTTCTGTCCAACAGTAACAGTTTGCTTTCATTATTTTCAAAAGGAGAGATACACAGATCTAATCTCCCTCTCTGGATAGACAAGCATGGACAATTACAATAAGCACTGGAAAAAAAGAGGGAAAATAATAATAAAAATGTGTTACTGGCCAACTCCAATCCGAAGGCGAGTTGCCATATTGTAATTCTTTTTTTGCCATCATTGCAAAACATTCTCTTTACAAACAAAAACCGAGTCTCAAATGGCAAGTTCTCAGAAAAAACATCAAATGTTCAGTTTTGTACTTCCGGTTTTGTACTGGTTTTCCATTTGCACCTGGATGGGCGGGGTTTAGTGGTGTCCCCTCCATAGATCCGAGTCTCAGAGAGCTATCCCAGCATCCTCTCTGCTCACACCCAGAATCCCTACACTTGCCAGAATCCTCCTTTTGGCGTTCACAGGCTGGGTGTCCATTGGTCAAAGCAGGTTGATTTACAGCACGGTCACACAGAGGTGGCGTGTGATTGGTTGAGATGAAGTTCCACCCAGAGTGATGAGTTGTCCAGAGGTGTGGTTAGAAGGGCAAGACGGTTAAAACTTGGCAGATAGAAATGTAACGTATGGAGTTGACATGATAACCAATGCTCGTTGTCACGTCTGTACTCCTATGTGCACGTTCTGTACCATTCCACCTTCCTGAATAACACTGTCCACCATTTTGTGGGTTGTTGACTTCTGACTCTTTAGGATCGTCCCCCGTCATCCTCTAGTCCAAGTGTTGGAGAGGAGGGGTCTGGAAGGGAAGGATAGTGTTGGAGAGGAGGGGTCTGGAAGGGAAGGGTAATGTTGGAGAGGAGTGGTCTGGAAGGGAAGGGTAATGTTGGAGAGGAGGGGTCTGGAAGGGAAGGATAGTGTTGGAGAGGAGGGGTCTGGAAGGGAAGGGTAATGTTGGAGAGGAGGGGTCTGGAAGGGAAGGATAGTGTTGGAGAGGAGGGGTCTGGAAGGGAAGGGTAATGTTGGAGAGGAGGGGTCTGGAAGGGAAGGATAGTGTTGGAGAGGAGGGGTCTGGAAGGGAAGGATAATGTTGGAGAGGAGGGGTCTGGAAGGGAAGGATAGTGTTGGAGAGGAGGGGTCTGGAAGGGAAGGGTAGTGTTGGAGAGGAGGGGTCTGGAAGGGAAGGGTAGTGTTGGAGAGGAGTGGTCTGGAAGGGGAGGGTAATGTTGGAGAGGAGGGGTCTGGAAGGGGAGGGTAATGTTGGAGAGGAGGGGTCTGGAAGGGGAGGGTAATGTTGGAGAGGAGGGGTCTGGAAGGGGAGGATAGTGTTGGAGGGGTCTGGAAGGGGAGGATAGTGTTGGAGGGGTCTGGAAGGGGAGGATAGTGTTGGAGGGGTCTGGAAGGGAAGGATAGTGTTGGAGAGGAGGGGTCTGGAACGGAAGGATAGTGTTGGAGAGGAGGGGTCTGGAAGGGAAGGATAGTGTTGGAGGGGTCTGGAAGGGGAGGATAGTGTTGGAGGGGTCTGGAAGGGGAGGATAGTGTTGGAGGGGTCTGGAAGGGGAGGATAGTGTTGAAGGGGTCTGGAAGGGGAGGATAGTGTTGGAGGGGTCTGGAAGGGGAGGATAGTGTTGAAGGGGTCTGGAAGGGGAGGATAGTGTTGGAGGGGTCTGGAAGGATAGGATAGTGTTGGAGGGGTCCGGAAGGGGAGGATAGTGTTGGAGGGGTCTGGAAGGGTCTGGAAGGGGAGGATAGTGTTGGAGGGGTCTGGAAGGGGAGGATAGTGTTGGAGGGGTCTGGAAGGGGAGGATAGTGTTGGAGGGGTCTGGAAGGGGAGGGAGGCTAGACTCACAGAGTTCTGTCAGAGACAAAAGACCCCTCACACTCCCCTCCCTCCACCCGAGTAGGAGACTGCGGTGCAGATCAGCAAGAGTCCAACTGATCAATTGATCATTTATCAGTAGTGATCAATCAGTCTGTATTGATCAGAGACCTGTAGTGACCAGTAGGTCCAGGGTGTTTACCAGGGTCGTGTTCAGGAAGTCAGACTGTAGAAAAACAGTTCACCACAGAATTATGTATTTTTTTGTTTATCATTGGAAAAATTCAGAACCTCTCATTTTTGAATAACCTTCTTCTGTTTACTGCCTACTGAACAAGACCGTGTGGTTATAGGGTTCAGGGTGTTGTGGTGTAGTCGTGGTGGGGTCCAGTGTGTTGTGTTGGGGTGTAGTCATGGTGGGGTTCAGGGTGTTGTGGTGTAGTCGTGGTGGGGTTCAGGGTGTTGTGTTGTAGTCGTAGTGGGGTTCAGGGTGTGGTGGTGGGGTTCAGGGTGTTGTGTTGTAGTCGTAGTGGGGTCCAGGGTGTTGTGTTGTAGTCGTAGTGGGGTTCAGGGTGTGGTGGTGGGGTTCAGGGTGTTGTGTTGTAGTCGTAGTGGGGTCCAGGGTGTTGTGGTGTAGTCGTGGTGGGGTTCAGGGTGTTGTGGTGTAGTCGTGGTGGGGTTCAGGGTGTTGTGTTGTAGTCGTAGTGGGGTTCAGGGTGTGGTGGTGGGGTTCAGGGTGTTGTGTTGTAGTCGTAGTGGGGTCCAGGGTGTTGTGGTGTAGTCGTGGTGGGGTTCAGGGTGTTGTGGTGTAGTCGTGGTGGGGTTCAGGGTGTTGTGTTGTAGTCGTAGTGGGGTTCAGGGTGTGGTGGTGGGGTTCAGGGTGTTGTGGTGTAGTCGTGGTGGGGTCCAGGGTGTTGTGTTGTAGTCGTAGTGGGGTTCAGGGTGTGGTGGTGGGGTTCAGGGTGTTGTGTTGTAGTCGTAGTGGGGTCCAGGGTGTTGTGGTGTAGTCATGGTGGGGTTCAGAGTGTTGTGGTGTAGTCGTGGTGGGGTTCAGGGTGTTGTGTTGTAGTCGTGGTGGGGTTCAGGGTGTTGTGTTGTAGTCATGGTGGGGTTCAGGGTGTTGTGTTGTAGTCATGGTGGGGTTCAGGGTGTTGTGGTGTAGTCATGGTGGGGTTCAGGGTGTTGTGGTGTAGTCGTGGTGGGGTTCAGGGTGTTGTGTTGTAGTCATGGTGGGGTTCAGGGTGTTGGGGTGTAGTCATGGTGGGGTTCAGGGTGTTGTGTTGTAGTCGTGGTGGGGTTCAGGGTGTTGGGGTGTAGTCGTGGTGGGGTTCAGGGTGTTGTGTTGTAGTCATGGTGGGGTTCAGGGTGTTGTGTTGTAGTCGTGGTGGGGTTCAGGGTGTTGTGGTGTAGTCGTGGTGGGGTTCAGGGTGTTGTGTTGTAGTCGTGGTGGGGTTCAGGGTGTTGGGGTGTAGTCGTGGTGGGGTTCAGGGTGTTGTGTTGTAGTCATGGTGGGGTTCAGGGTGTTGTGTTGTAGTCGTGGTGGGGTTCAGGGTGTTGTGGTGTAGTCGTGGTGGGGTTCAGGGTGTTGTGTTGTAGTCGTGGTGGGGTTCAGTGTGTTGGGGGTGTAGTCGTGGTGGGGTCCAGTGTGTTGTGTTGTAGTCGTGGTGGGGTTCAGTGTGTTGGGGGTGTAGTCATGGTGGGGTTCAGTGTGTTGGGGTGTAGTCGTGGTGGGGTTCAGGGTGTTGGGGTTTAGTCGTGGTGGGGTTCAGGGTGTTGGGGTGTAGTCATGGTGGGGTTCAGGGTGTTGGGGTGTAGTTGTGGTGATGTCCAGTGTGTTGCGGTGTAGTCGTGGTGGGGTCCAGTGTGTTGTGTTGTCGTCGTGGTGAGGTCCAGTGTGTTGTGGTGTTGTCGTGGTGGGGTCCAGTGTGTTGGGGTGTAGTCGTGGTGGGGTTCAGGGTGTTGTAGTCGTGGTGGGGTTCAGGGTGTTGTGTTGTAGTCGTGGTGGGGTCCAGTGTGTTGTGTTGGGGTGTAGTCATGGTGGGGTTCAGGGTGTTGTGTTGTAGTCGTGGTGGGGTTCAGGGTGTTGTGTTGTAGTCATGGTGGGGTTCAGGGTGTTGTGGTGTAGTCGTGGTGGGGTTCAGGGTGTTGTGTTGTAGTCATGGTGGGGTTCAGAGTGTTGTGGTGTAGTCGTGGTGGGGTTCAGGGTGTTGTGTTGTAGTCGTGGTGGGGTTCAGGGTGTTGTGTTGTAGTCATGGTGGGGTTCAGGGTGTTGTGTTGTAGTCGTGGTGGGGTTCAGGGTGTTGTGGTGTAGTCGTGGTGGGGTTCAGGGTGTTGTGGTGTAGTCGTGGTGGGGTTCAGGGTGTTGTGTTGTAGTCATGGTGGGGTTCAGGGTGTTGGGGTGTAGTCGTGGTGGGGTTCAGGGTGTTGTGGTGTAGTCATGGTGGGGTTCAGGGTGGTGGGGTGTAGTCGTGGTGGGGTTCAGGGTGTTGTGGTGTAGTCATGGTGGGGTTCAGGGTGGTGGGGTGTAGTTATGGTGGGGTTCAGGGTGTTGTGGTGTAGTCGTGGTGGGGTTCAGGGTGTTGTGTTGTAGTCATGGTGGGGTTCAGGGTGTTGGGGTGTAGTCGTGGTGGGGTTCAGGGTGTTGTGGTGTAGTCATGGTGGGGTTCAGGGTGTTGTGGTGTAGTCATGGTGGGTTTCAGGGTGTTGTGGTGTAGTCATGGTGGGGTTCAGTGTGTTGGGGTGTAGTCGTAGTGGGGTTCAGGGTGTGGTGGTGGGGTTCAAGGTGTTGTGGTGTAGTCGTAGTGGGGTCCAGGGTGTTGTGGTGTAGTCGTGGTGGGGTCCAGGGTGTTGTGGTGTAGTCATGGTGGGGTCCAGGGTGTTGTGGTGTAGTCGTGGTGGGGTCCAGGGTGTTGTGGTGTAGTCATGGTGGGGTTCAGAGTGTTGTGGTGTAGTCGTGGTGGGGTTCAGAGTGTTGTGGTGTAGTCGTGGTGGGGTTCAGGGTGTTGGGGTGTAGTCGTAGTGGGGTCCAGGGTGTTGTGGTGTAGTCGTGGTGGGGCTCAGGGTGTTGGGGTGTAGTCGTGGTGGGGTTCAGGGTGTTGTGTTGTAGTCATGGTGGGGTTCAGGGTGTTGTTGTGGTGTAGTCGTGGTGGGGTTCAGGGTGTTGTGTGGTGGTGTAATCGTGGTGGGATCCAATGTGTTGTGTTGTAGTCTAAGTGGTGTTCAGGGTGTTGTGGTGTGGTCAGGTTGGGGTCCAGTGTGTTGTGTTGTGGTGTAGTCGTGGTGGGGTTCAGGGTGTTATGTTGTAGTCATGGTGGGGTCCAGTGTGTTGTGGTGGGGTTCAGGGTGTTGTGTTGTGTTGTAGTCGTGGTGGGGTTCAGGGTGTTGTGTTGGAGTTCAGGGTGTTTTGTGGTGGTGTAGTCACGGTGTAGTCACGGTGGGATCCAGTGTGTTGTGGTGTAGTCGTGGTGGGGTTCAGGGTGCTGTGGTGTAGTCATGGTGGGATCCAGTGTGTTGTGGTGTAGTCGTGGTGGGGTTCAGGGTGTTGTGGTGTAGTCATGGTGGGGTTCAAGGTGTCGTGTTGTAGTTGTGGTGGGGTTCAGGGTGTTGTGTGGTGGTGTAGTCGTGTTGTTGTTGTGTTGTGGTGTTGTTGTGTTGTGGTGGGGTTCAGGGTGTTGTTGTGGTGGGGTTCAGTTTGTTGTTGTGGTGGGGTTCAGGGTGTTGTTGTGTTGTGGTGGGGTTCGGGGTGTTGTTGTGTTGTGGTTGGGTTCAGGGTGTAGTTGTGTTGTGGTGGGGTTCAGGGTGTAGTGGTGTAGTTGTGTTGTGGTGGGGTTCAGGGTATTGTGGTGTAGTTGTGTTGTGGTGGGGTTCAGGGTGTTGTGGTGTAGTTGTGGTGGGGTTCAGGGTGTTGTGGTGTAGTTGTGTTGTGGTGGGGTTTGGGGTGGTGTAGTTGTGGTGGGGTTCAGGGTGTAGTTGTGTTGTGGTGTTGTGGTGGGGTTCAGGGTGTTGTGGTGTAGTTGTGTTCTGGTGGGGTTCAGGGTATTGTGGTGTAATTGTGCTGTGGTGGGGTTCAGGGTATTGTGGTGTAATTGTGTTGTGGTGGGGTTCAGGGTATTGTGGTGTCATTGTGGTGGGGTTCAGGGTGTAGTTGTGTTGTGGTGGGGTTCAGGGTGTTGTGGTGTAGTTGTGTAGTGGTGGGGTTCAGGGTCTGTCTCATCATCTTGCGGGGATCAGGTGGGTTATTGTTGGGGGGGGGGTCACAGCAGTAGGACCTGCAGGCAGAGCTGACCCCCCCTGGCCCTCCACTGTCAGAGGATGATGCAGCAGCGACACAGCCTCTGGCCCCCGCCGTGCACCGAAGGAGGGGGTGTCACCGGGGCAAAGTAGGCGTGGACTTTTATCTCTGGGAGATGAGCCTGTATGGATACGGAGGAGCAACATCATTCCCAATGTAGCATACACATCCAACAATATTTGACACTGTTGTATATTCTCCCATGTATTTCATATGACAGCCTGCAACGTTGCAATAAACTATATTGGCATATAATACAACAGTGCGCAGGTCATTCTATTATTTCTATAGGAGCAACATCAGCCTCAGTAAACTACAACTCCCACCAGGCCATGCAGGAGCTTTGACATTACAGCCACAGTGATGCAGCTTGGGAGATGTAGTGCAGTAAAAGAGTCATGGTGATGACTGACCCGTATGCGTTTGATGCCGGCCCTGGTGACCTGCTGGCAGTCGTAGAGTTCTATCCTCTCCAGACGGTGGCAGTTCTTCAGGTGCTCCAGAGTCACGTCTGTGATCAGAGGGCAGTTATCCAACTCCACCACTGTGAGGCGCTCCTGTCCACACACACTGCTGCTCAGCGCCCTGATACCATCGTCTGTTATCAACTCACAGTGGGAGAGAGACTGGTGGAGAAGATAGATAGTAGAAACTATATTACATACTGTAATGTACACACACACAGTTTGCTAGGGGGGAGTTATGAATGAATGACACACACACACACACACACACACACACACACACACACACACACACACACACACACACACACACACACACACACACACACACACACACACACACACACACACACACACACACACACACACACACACACACACAAATAAGTACCAGTGCTTGCAGGCGAGGGCAGTGAATAGCGAGCTGGACTAGTGTGTTGTCAGTCACCTGTGAGAGGAGACAGACTCAATCAAACCCAGATACAGTACATATAATCAGACAGGCTCAATCAATCTCTGATTGAATGCAACTGTAGATTGAGTCTGAGAAAAGAACCCCATGAAATCTTACCAAAATACATTCTTCTAAATCCATTTTTTCCATCTCATGACAATTCTGTTGAAACAAAAGACACATCAGGTCAGCATTTCAGGGATCAAAACACACAGATCAAGGCAGAATAAAAGTGATGAAGGAGACAGAGAAGTACTTACCCTGGCCAGTACAGTAAACCCAGCGTCTGTAACCTGTGAACATCGCGCAGCCTCCAAGATCCTGACACACACATGCATTGGTTATGCATTGGTTTAGTGTATGTATGGGGTGTTTATCAGTAGACCTAATCCACAATTACAAGAAAGGGATACATTTCCCATTTCTTACTTCAGTCGGGGACAGTTGAGACCCAGAGCAGTGAGAGAGGCGTCTGTAATGTTACTGCAGCCAGAGATACACAGGACCTGCAGCTTGTGGCACCCCCGACACAGACTGACCAAGCCATCATCAGTTATCTGCTGTTAACAAACACACATTACGCGTGCATATCTGTCTGTCTCTCTGTCTGTCTCTGTCTGTCTTTCTGTGTCTCTGTCTTGTCTGTCTGTCTGTCTGTCTGTCTGTCTGTCTGTCTGTCTGTCTGTCTGTCTGTCTGTCTGTCTGTCTGTGTCTGCAATCACTTACAGTGCCTCCAGAAAGTATTCACACCCCTTGACTTCCACATTTTGTTGTGTTACAAGGTGGGACTAAAATTGATTTAATTGCTAGACAGCCATTTTCAAGTCTTGCCATAGATTTTCAAGCCGATTTAAGTCAAAACTGTAACTAGGCCACTCAGGAACATTCAATGTCATCTTGGTAAGCAACTCCAGTGTATAATTGGCCTTGTGTTTTAGGTTATTGTCATTTTTATCCCAGTGTCTGTTGGAAAGCAGACTGAACCAGGTTTTCCTTTCGCTCTATTCCGTTTATTTTTGTTCGAAATTCTAAAAAAACTCCCTAGTCCTTGCAGATGACAAGCATACCCATAACATGATGCAGCCACCACCATGCTTGAAAATATGAAGAGTGGTACTCAGCAATGTGTTGTATTTGCCCCAAACATAACACTTTGTATTGAGAATATAAAGTTAATTTCTTTGCAGTTTTTCTTTAGTGCCTTATTGCAAACAGGATGCATGTTTTGGAATATTTTTATTCTGTACAGGCTTCCTTCTATCAGTAACTACACTGTTATTGATCCATCCTCCGTTTTCTCCTATCACTACCATTAAACTCTGTAACTGTTTAAAAGTCATCATTGTACTCATGGTGATATCCCTGAACGGTTTCCTTCCTCTCCGGCAACGGAGTTAGGAAGGAGGCCTGTATCTTTGTTGTGACTGGGTATATTGATACACCATCCAAAGTGTAATTAACTTCATCATGCTCAAAGAGATTTTCAATGTCTGTTTTTTTCTACCAATAGGTGCCCTTTTTTGCGAGGCAATGGAAAACCTCCCTGGTCTTTGTGGTTGAATCTGGGTTTGAAATTCATTGCTCGACTGAGGGACCTTACAGATAATTGTATGTGTGGAGTACAGACATGAGGTAGTCATTCAAAAATGCTAAAACTATTATTGCACACAGAGTCCATGCAACTTATTATGTGACTTGTTAAGCAAATTTTTACTCTGGAATTTATTTAGGCTTGCCATAGTAAAGGGGTTGAATGCTTGACTCAAGACATATCATTTTTAAAAACATAATTCCACTTTGACATTATAATCTCCATTTAATTCATTTTAAATTAAAAGAAAAGTCAAGGGGGTGTTCATCTCCTGCTTATAAATAACACACGTTACACATATTTTCTGTCTTTCAATCCCTACTAATGAATACACACACTCTCTCCATCTCTTTCTCTCTGTCTTACTGAGCAGGACTGCATGTTGATAGTGGTTAGTTCAGGACAGTGTTTCTGGAGGTGTTTCAGTGCTCCATCCTCCAACTGTAGAGAACACAACACAAAGAAACCAATCACTACTGATAATCAATCAGTGGCGACCCATCATCCCCACCTGTTTTGAGCACCACACTTAAGGAAAAAAAAATTAAGATTCTATATACAGTTAAATCAGAAGTCTACATACACTTAGGTTGGAGTCATTAAAACTCGTTTTTCAACCACTCCACAAATTTCTTGTTATTAACAAACTATAGTTTTGGCAAGTCGGTTAGGACATCTACTTTGTGCATGACACAAGTAATTTTTCCAACAATTGTTTACAGACAGATTATTTCACATATAACTCACTGTATCACAATTCCAGTGGGTCAGACGTTTACATACACTAAGTTGACTGTGCCTTTTAAACAGCTTGGAAGATTCCAGAAAATGATGTCATGATTTTAGAAGCTTCTGATAGGCTAATTGACATAATTTGAGTTAATTGGAGGTTTACATGTGGATGTATTTCAGGGCTACCTTCAAACTCAGTACCTCTTTGCTTGACATCATGGGAAAATCAAAAGAAATCAGCCAAGGTCTCAGGAAAAAAAATTGTAGACCTCCACAGGTCTGGTTCATCCTTGGGAGCAGTTTCCAAACGCCTGAAGGTACCACGTTCATCTGTACAAACAATAGTACGCAAGTATAAACACTATGGGACCACGCAGCTGTCATACCACTCAGGAAGGAGACGCTTTCTGTCTCCTAGAGATGAACGTACTTCGGTGCGAAAAGTGCAAATCAATCCCAGAACATCAGCAAAGGACCCTGTGAAGATGCGGAGGAAAAAGGTACAAAAATATCTATATCCACAGTAAAACGAGTCCTATATCAACATAACCTGAAAGGCCGCTCAGCAAGGAAGAAGCCACTGCTTCAAAACCGCCATAAAAAAGCCAGACTACAGTTTGCAACTGCACATGGGGACAAAGATCATACTTTTTGGAGAAATGTCCTCTGGTCTGATGAAACAAAAATAGCACTGTTTGGCCACAATGACCATCGTTATGTTTGGAGGAAAAAGGGGGAGGCTTGCAAGCCGAAGAACCCTATCCCAACTGTGAAGCACGGGGGTGGCAGCATCATGTTGTGGGGGTGCTTTGCTGCAGGAGGGACTGGTGCACTTCACAAAATAGATTGCATCATGAGGAAAGAAAATGATGTGGATATATTGAAGGAACATCTCAAGACATCAGTCAGGAAGTTAAAGCTTGGTTGCAAATGGGTCTTCCAAATGGACAATGACCCCAAGGATACTTCTAAAGTTGTGGCGAAATGGCTTAAGGACAACTAAGTCAAGGTATTGGAGTGGCCATCACAAAGCCCTGACCTCAATCCCATAGAACATTTGTGGGAGGAACTGAAAAAGTGTGTGCGAGCAAGCAAGCCTTCAAACCTGACTCAATTACACCAGTTCTGTCAGGAGGAATGGGCCAAAATTCACCAACTTATTGTGGAAAGCTTGTGGAAGGCCACCCGAAACGTTTGACCCAAGTTAAACAATTTAAAGGCAATGCTACCAAATACTAATTGAGTGTATGTAAACTTCTGACCCACTGGGAATGTGATGAAAGAAATAACAGCTGAAATTAATCATTCTCTCTACTATTATTCTGACATGTCACATTCTTAAAATAAAGTGGTGATCCTAACTGACCTAAGACAGGGAATTTTTACTTGGATTAAATGTCAGGAATTGTGAAAAACTGAGTTTAAATGTATTTTGCTAAGGTGTATATAAACTTTTGAGTGTGTGTGTGTGTGTGTGTGTGTGTGTGTGTGTGTGTGTGTGTGTGTGTGTGTGTGTGTATGTATATATATATATATATACAGGCAAGGCCCCACAAAGAAAAAAAAATACAAAAAAAAAAATATATATATATATATATAATTTTTTTTTTTTTTCCTTTGTGGGGCCTTGCCTGTTTTGCTTGTTATTTTGGCACGTGTTACATATCAGTTTGCAAACAATGTAAAATAAAAAATAAAAGTAATTGAGTTAACAAAGCCACATACAAACATGGTCTCTTTTTTGTTTTCTTAAGTAAGGCAGCTCCAAAATGCTGGTGTTTCAGCCTAGCTCAGTTCTTTCTGTGGTGGTGGCGCGTTCAATGTGCCTCACCCTAATCATTTGGTCTATTTTCACCTCTTCATTTCGCCTACTATTCTAACTTGGTGGTGCACAAATAGCCTATAACCTGTTTTAGAGAAACGCAATCATTGAATATTCTCTGTTTATATGGCTCTGACTGTTAGAACGGCCCATGTTCTGAATTCTGTCACTGTACATTTCAAAAGTGCTGAACAAATTGTTATATTGACTACATCCGTCATCGCTCATTAACGTCTTAATCAAAATTACAGATTGCCTCTTATCCGCTTGTCGTTCCCTTATGTCATAGTTTGTACATCTGAATTGTCAGTAGAAACCACATTAGTTTAAGCAAGTCAGCCATATCAGCTATGTTTCTATGTGTAGTGGCTTTGCTGGCATGCATCCCACTTCTTTTTTTTCTTTGCCCCACCAAGATTTACATGCTAAAATCGCCACTGTAATCAATACAAAGCGTGTGTACTGTATGTGTGTGTGTGTACCTGTGTGCAGCCGCGTAGGAACAGGGCTCGTAGGTTGTTACAGCCCCGGGCCAGAGCCTCGATGCCATCTCTGGTGATCTGGTCACACCACGACAGGTTCAACATCTCCAACATACGACAGCCATCACTAAAGGGTGACACACATATTCACCAGTGGAGGCTGCTGAGGGGAAGATGGCTCATTATAAATGGCTGCAATGGAGTCAATGGAATGGTAGCAAACGTGGTCTCCATGTGATTGATATCATTCCATTGACTCCATTCCAGCCAATACTATGAGCCGTCCTCCCCTCAGCAACCTTCACTGATTCACACCCTGTTTTCTAACTATACTGAACAAAAATATAAAACGCAACATGTAAAGTGTTGGTCCCATGTTTCATGAGCTGAAACAAAAGATCCCAGACATTTTCCATATGCACAAAATGCTTATTTCTCTCCAATTTTGTGCACACATTTGTTTACATCCCTGATAGTGAGCGTTTCTCCTTTCCAAAGATAATCCATCCACCTGACAAGTGCGGCATATGCAGAAGTTGATCATAACATGATCGTTACATAGGTGCACCTTGTGCTGGGGACAATAAAAGGCCACTCTAAAATGTGCAGTTTTGTCACACAACACAATGCCACAGATGTCTCAAATTTTGAGGGAGAGTCCAATTGGCATGCTGACTGCAGGAATGTCCACCAGAGCTGTTGCAAGAGAATTTAATGTTAATTTCTCTACCATAACCCGCCTCCAATGTCATTTTAGAGAATTTGACAATACATCCAACCGGCCTCACAACCTCAGACCACGTGTAACCACGCCAGTCCTGGACCTCCACATCCGGCTTCTTCACCTGCGGGATCGTCTGAGACCAGCCACTCGGACAGCTGATGAAACAGTGGAGTATTTCTGTCTGTGATAAAGCCCTTTTGTGGGGAAAAACTAATTCTGATTGGGCAGCCAGGCAGAGCCAGTAGGTGGGCCTGGCTCCCAAGAGGGTGGGCCAATGCCTTCCCAGGCCCACCCATGGCTGCACCGCTGCCCAGTCATGTGAAATCTATAGATTAGGGCCTAATGAATTTATTTCAATTGACTGATTTCCTTATATGAACTGTAACTGAATAAAATTGTAAATTGTTGGATGTTGCATTTATATTTTTGTTCAGTATATTTGGATGTATTAAACTGCACGTTACTGGGACTTACTAGAAAATGATATGGTGACAATGGGTAATTTGTGTTACCTGGTACTAAATTATGCTTGTAGTGATGAATTCCAAAAAAACAAACATGTAATTTATTGGTGATTATTATGCAATTACCATTTTACCCTTACAGTAAATACTTTGTAATTTCTGTACCGTAAAATAAACTGCAACACTTGGCCAGAAGTAGCGCACTTTATAGGGAATAGGGAGCCATTTCAGACACTTACCTGAGAGCTTTGAGGGAGTGGTTGGAAACAGACACGCAGGAGGTGAGGTCCAGCTGTTTGAGTTTGCAGCAGAACTTGGAGAGGCTGAGACAGGTGCTGTCTGTGATCTTAGTGCAGCCGTTCAGGTTCAACACCTCAATGTTACGGCAGTTCTGGGAAAACGTCCTGACAGGTGACAAATGCCAGTCATTATAGATAATCAAATCATAGAGTCACGGAGAAGTAACTGAATCAGGGAGCTAAATAACATTCCAAGTTGAAAATGTGAACGGAAAGCAACATTGGTTGTACTGAGAGTGTAAGAGGCCCTATGGAGAAGGACTCACTTCATGGATGCGTCCCCCACACTGAGACAACCCCTCAAGCTCAGCTGCCTCAGGAAGCCTCCACATCGCTTGGAGATGTTCTCCACTACTCTACCCTGGAGAGAGAGGAGGAGGAGGAGGAGGAGGAGGAGGAGGAGGAGGAGAGTCAGTGGCGTGTACTCATGGATGCCAAGGAAATGGACCATTAAATTAAATAAAATAAAATGTATATATGTACCAGTCAAAAGTTTGGACACACCTACTCATTCAAGGGTTTGTCTTTATTTTTACTATTTTCTACATTGTAGAATAATAGTGAAGACAAAACTATGAAATAACACATATGGAATCATGTAGTAACCAAAAAAGTGTGTTTTGTCCAATATTTCATTTATTTGTATTTTTAAACAGTCCCCCTCTGTCTCAGTATGTGTAGCCATCTATCTGATGCTGTCTGGTCAGAAAGAGTATGACATTGTTGCCACCCGTAGCATTGCGAAGCCAGTGAGTGTTTGGCCTCCCTTGATAAAAAGAAATATTATAATAATAGTCAATCAGCATTGAGCTAAACTGACTGAGCTCAACTTTGAATGGTCCTGGTGCACCAAAAAAAAGTGTCAAGGGAAGCCAGTTTGGATTTGGCTTCACACCATTCACATCACATCAAAAGCAGAACGTCATTTAGAGAAAAAAAATGATTTTCCTCTGGTGGCTAGCTAGCTAAAATCGTCCCTTTCCTAAATTAGCCATGGATGGAGATAAGGATTTGGACTTGTGGTTTTACTTAATTATGATCTAGCCATAAATTCATACATTGTGCCCCTGGCCTGAGAGGATGGAAGTTCAATATGTAGCTATATGTAGAAGGCTAATGTTAACTAGCTAGCCTGGCGCATCGTTGCCCATGAAAGGAAGTTAGGCTAGCGAGCAAGCATTTTAGCCAGGTAGCCTAGGATAACAAAAGCTAAAAGAGTGTACTGTATGAGAGTCATAGACCCCCCCCCCCCCCCCCCCCAGTAACATGGACAGCCACATCATATTTAGCTTACATTGATTGGACTCTTTTAGTTGGGATCTTTTAGTTGTCACTGTATT
>NC_138317.1:26492500-26505000 GCF_965601325.2 Salmo salar
TGTCAGGGTTGTCTCACAATCAACTTTATTTACAATAGCTATTACGAATAGAGTATTTATTTCACAGCCAACAACAATCACATAAAACATGTGTTCATAACACCTGAATAACGAATGAACCTTATATAAAAACCAACACATTGAACTTGTGCATTTTTGCCTATCGAATAAGCATGCAAAAAAATACACCTATAAAAAGAATAACCCACATTTGGATAGGCTACAAATGACAAAATAAATAAAGTAAACAAAATGGACGAAATTAACCAAATAACTTACAGTGCCAAAAAGTAGTATTCAAAGACACACCAGCACAATTAACATGATATTTTTAGACTAGGCACAATTAACATTATATTTTTAATCTAGGCACAATTAACATAATATTTTTAGACTAGGCACAATTAACATGATATTTTTACACTTGCACAATTAACATCATATTTTTAATCTAGGCCTAAGCTACATTTCTTTCTAATAAGACGCATCTGTGAATTGGCTTTGAAATTTAAAAAAAATACAAAGTTCAATGAAGAACCATTCAGGCTTTTTTTCTTTTCATCACACCTTACATAAAGGTTTCACAAGCATGTTCACCTTTTCTGGCTTTTCAGACTGTGGAGTTGGGTAACAATAGCCTATTGCCTGCTTCACTGAAAACACGTTCAGACGGAATGCTTGTTGCACAGATACGGAGGTATTTTCGGGCGTCGTTGGCCAAAGCGCCCCTTATAACCTCTTCACCATGCCAGTGGTTCATCATCTGAAGAGAAGACATCTTCAGGTAAGGAGGATGTGAGCTCTGCGCTGGGCGGCTGTGGCGCGCTGAGTGTGACTGTTTGCTTCGCACTCCCAAGAACACTGCCCAGTGATGTCTTCTATGGTGAACACGTGCACCCGGTCTCTGTTGAAATGGTCCGAAATCACCATTGAAAGGGTCTAGTACCCGCCATTGTAAATATGAATTTGTTCTTAAGTGACTTGCCTAGTTAAATAAAGGTTAAACAAAATCAAATAAAACACAGTAGACCTACGACGTGTGGTTCCAAATCACCATTCAAAGGTATCGGGTACCAAATGTAACCATATGATTGGTTTATATGTATTTAATTGCACTCAAGAAAATACAATATTGGTAAGATGATTTTCACATTGTAGTCTAATTATTAGACTCTAATCGGGTGATTTGTGCATAACACAGAATCTGCGTGGCAGATTGTTTACTGCTGTTCTAGGCAACGCCACAACGCGCGCTCCTCCCCAGCCCCGGGGATGATAAAATCGTATCAACGATATTTGGCCCGTCGACGGAACGATGTGCCATTCCAGACATGGCCAGTGCTTGACTAGGGATAAGTCGGTGCATTAGACTATGTTCACCGAAATTCACATACGACATTATGCTATACAGACCTCTGTTTATTTACTGTTAAGGGTTCATATATTTCACCAAGTTTTCATGACTATAATTATAGCATGTCTTTATAAAATGATTCCCCCATTCAAAGAATCAGGGATCAAATGGATAAAGTCTTCAAAGCAATGCATCTAACTAGACATGTTTATATATAAAGGCTCAAATATTTATGTTGTTTCAGGAGAGATCTATGCACAGCAAGTTATTTGTCAATTAGGCTTTTCTTAGAATATTTGTAATGTTGTCCCAATTATATGGCTACTGTTTAATGGAGGGAAATCCCCGCTTTACACCCGTGCAGTGCCTGTGGAAAGGAAGCAAAGACATTAATGCTTAGCTATAGTTAATTAGCGAGATAGCCAATTCAAAACAACTTGTAGCAGTTATCTAGTTAGTCTGTCGTCTGTCATTATTTTATACCTGCTGAAATGTCGCGTTCTCGCTCCTCTGACAACCGCCACTTGCATTGGCACACACGCGGCACAAACAGACAGGCTCTGAAGGGTGATTCCGATAATGGCTGATATGTATATTTAAGTGATTGATCATATTTTTTAAAAAGTGTGCCTTCATGAATTACATTAACTAAAATGATACAACTAATTTCCATGACCTTACAAACCCTCATTTGACAATTTGGAAAAGCGTATCATGCGCATTCAGGCTGACTGATTTTCAACCTCAAACTGCCTACTGTCACGCACAGCTTCACAGACTTGCGACAAATAAACGTGAACAAAGCGGAATCAGGAAATGCATGCCCTCTCTCCATTGCAGATCATGCCTTCATTCCGATTTGATCAACCTTTGTTTGCCTCTGTGTGCATCTGGGAAGGCGATAGGCTACAGGAGCCAGTACGCAATTCCCCCAAAATTAGAAGTGCCGGTATCCGGACCAAGTCAAGCACATCGCCCAACCCTATTGGGCATGTTGCGGAACGTTGACGACCGAATGATCTGCAAATTACATTAAGTGTTCATGATACCAGTCAGTCTAAAACCACCGACTGCAATGTCTGTAGGGGTGGGCCTTACCTTGGACACCTGGGCACACCTGCACAATGTGATCACATCAAGATAGGAGAAGATTCTACACACAGAGAGACAGAGAGAGAGAGAGAGAGAGATAGAGAGAGAGAGACACAGAGAGACAGAGAGACAGAGAGACAGAGAGAGAGAGAGAGAGAATTTTAATTAGTTGTACTTAGGGACAGGACAGTGGGGTTAGCATGTAGCCTTACAGAGAGACTGGCCAGTGAATTTAGCAATAGCATGTAGCCTTACAGAGAGACTGGCCAGTGAATTTAGCAATAGCATGTAGCCTTACAGAGAGACTGGCCAGTGAATTTAGCAATAGCATGTAGCCTTACAGAGGAATAGGCCAATTGAATTAGCTTGAAGCTATTAGCCAACAGGGGTAAGCCAGTGGGTCAGGTCAAACACACAGACACAGTTCCTCCTATTCATACCAGTAGTTTCCCTTTAACCCCACAGACTCCCACCCTCAGGAAACTAGCACTGTCCATTGTTCCCTCTCATGGACAGAGACAAAGGCGGTGTGTGTGTTTGTGTGGTCAGCGAGGGCATGTTGGGGCATGTATGTCTGACATGTATGTGTCAGGAGTCCAGAAAATAACTGATGCAAGCTCATATACACACACTCCCACTCAGTGGCTAATGGAGCACCTGACCAATCAGACAAGCGCTGATCGATGGTCTCTCTGATGACTGGCTAATGAACGCGGCGGAGGCCATTGATTGGCTGTCTACTTTAATCACACACACTCTGGGTTCCATTACACACACACTGGTATAATGGTGTATGTAGGTGGGTTCTGTCTGTCTGAAGTTCACACAGCTGGAGCTGAGCACTGCGGAATTCCCCACCAACACAGTGGCTATTTATAGCACATACTGTACACACACAAGTTATATTAGCAGGATATGATTAAATGTGTATGTTAGACATTGATCTCAGTTAGATTACACACAGCCGCTGTAGGACGTTATGATGCTCTGTAGGTCGCATAACTAGCAGACATACATTTCCAAGCCGCACACACACACACACACACACACACACACACACACACACACACACACACACACACACACACACACACACACACACACACACACCCCTAACCACTCAAGGTTAACAGTCTGCTAAGGGACTCCAGACAATGTCCTTGTTTAATAAATGAACATCACTTTAAGCCCTGGGGCGAGCACTCAGGTGTGTGGGTGTGTGTGGGTGTGTGTGGGTGTGTGTGTCTCACCTGAGCAGAAGCTCCTTGGGAAGCTTCTTGTTAATGGGAGCTTCATCACTGTTGGAGAACACCTGGAGAGAGAGACATCCACATCAGAACCACTGTCGCCATGGTAACAAGCACCCGATAGAACACACACACAGGCCTGCACACACACACACACACACACACACACACACAACACACTAGCGATGAGCGATTAAAGGAAATGTAGGTTATTTTACGTTTTTTTTTAATAAATTGACCAACAGCGGTTCAATTATTTGAATTCCATTTTGTTCATTTTTTTTCTGTGAGCTCAATGCTCAGTTTCTGTAGAGCTAAATCAGATCAAGCCCGAACTGTGTGATGGAATAGGGAGTTGTAGTTTCCAACAGGCCAATATTCTACATAGTTTAGCTCTGAAAATGTGGTAATGAACTACAATGACCATAATTGCCCGCTTACTTGTCCGGTCTATGTAGAGCAGATGCAGAGCCCTCGAAAGAGAGATTGTGCAAGAGGGATAGAAAGCCGCTGCTTCGCGAGGTATCTCTACCTGAACACAATCTAAGTGATTGATAGTTGGTATTCAGCAGTCATAAAGTATGCCTTATGTACATTGAAGAACTACTGAAATAGTGATTTTGTCAGACAGCACAGGCAGCAGCTCTATAGAGATGAGATGATGACTTGGAATGAAATAATAAAGTCATCAAAACTCATTTTATTTAAGTTAATATTTATTGTGATAAGCAGTAATGGGCAGTCACTACCACCATGGGACTTTAATTATTTTATTCTGTGCTGTTACAGCATTCAACCAACAATGCATAGTGCATTTAATGTCCACTTTCTTTAGCGAAACCGAAAACCATGATTATTTTTTAAATAATCGAACCCAAACCAACCTCAAAAAGAACTCATCGCTCAGCCCTACAAAACACACACACAAAAAAACATTATAGCTTCCTACAGCCGGCAGAGCAGCATTCAACCTGGGGAGTTCCTCTCCCAGATCAGCTCTATGCTTCCTACAGCCGGCAGAGCAGCATTCAACCTGGGGAGTTCCTCTCCCAGATCAGCTCTATGCTTCCTACAGCCGGCAGAGCAGCATTCCAACCTGGGGAGTTCCTCTCCCAGATCAGCTCTATGCTTCCTACAGCCGGCAGAGCAGCATTCCAACCTGGGGAGTTCCTCTCCCAGATCAGCTCTATGCTTCCTACAGCCGGCAGAGCAGCATTCCAACCTGGGGAGTTCCTCTCCCAGATCAGCTCTATGCTTCCTACAGCCGGCAGAGCAGCATTCAACCTGGGGAGTTCCTCTCCCAGATCAGCTCTATGCTTCCTACAGCCGGCAGAGCAGCATTCAACCTGGGGAGTTCCTCTCCCAGATCAGCTCTATGCTTCCTACAGCCGGCAGAGCAGCATTCAACCTGGGGAGTTCCTCTCCCAGATCAGCTCTATGCTTCCTACAGCCGGCAGAGCAGCATTCAACCTGGGGAGTTCCTCTCCCAGATCAGCTCTATGCTTCCTACAGCCGGCAGAGCAGCATTCAACCTGGGGAGTTCCTCTCCCAGATCAGTCTCCAGGCACTGCCAGACCTCTGGCTACATACCCGTCGGGAATGTCCAGCAACAACGGGGAATGCTGCTGGGTCTGTGGGTAATATTTTCCCCAAAACGGCAGCTCCTCACACAGAACCATATAGGCATGGTTTCCAGCCTGGTTCTAAGATGGTTAGTGTGCAGCACAACTCAGAAATCCACTGATGGAAACACACACCGCCACTCTCCACACACACACACACACACACACACACACACACACACACACACACACACACACACACACACACACACACACACACACACACACACACACACACACACTCACCTCACTCACACAATATTATTATGCAGAAAAGAGCCTCCTATATGAGAAGGTCAAGTGCTGTCACATCAACCCCAGATGTTTAATGAGGAATCTGTGGTATTTATACACAGTGACACACACATACAGGCCTAGGGAAGCTAACCAATCAGATTCATCACTGGTTCATGACATACTGAGGAAATGTCAACACAGCAAGATAACCATTACAGACCACATGCTACCCTACCTACTGTGTTCAGTAAGGCACAATCCCTTCACATAGAAATATATTATGTAGAACAGACATAGCCTACCTTTGTTAAGTGGGGAATTATGTTAGCTTTAATCATGACATTTCTGTCTGCAAAATGTTCTGCACCCTCCTGTCTGAACTCAACCAGGCTAGTTGGTTCCCAGTGGGAGGAAATTGGAGCCTGGTGCCACTAGCTTGACCAACCCAAGGAGTCTGTTACCGACAGAGAGGTGGGAGACCCTAGGCGCTTCTATCTGGCTAAATCATCTCAGCCACAGCCCTATAGCCCAAACCAATCCCCAGCCCTTTGTCAAGGTCCAGTCCTGGTCCCAGTTCCTGCCCTATACCTCGGCACCAGTCCAATCTAGTCCCCATCTCTCTCCAGCCCACCACCTATACACCATACTGTTTGCTTACACATACATTGTAGTCCTGACTCCAAATCACTCCCAGAGAACTATAATGACTGTAGCTGAGTAAACAATGATTGGGTTGTGATAACAGTTACCCCAGTCCTGTCCTTAGAAAAGCCCCAGCCAGCCCTAGCCATGTCAGCCCCAACTAGTCTTCTAATACCCAATCCCAGCCCTATCCATCAGCCCAGCCCAAACCATCACCCAACCCTGCCTTTCACCCCAGCCTGAGCTCGGTGTTGCCGCTGTCAGCTGGGGCGTCTGTCTGGACAATAACAGGATTTCGGATTACCCTTGACCAACAAAGCCCCAGCTCCCTCCAGCATATAAAATTAGAACAGTGCACGGTCGGTCCGAAACACCCCGCGCGCGCCACACACACACACACACACACACACACACACATACACACACACACACACACACACACACACACACACACACACACACACACACACACACACACACAGTGTCACCCTACGGAAAACCTACTACCGTTCATATCCGTTTACATACACACTCTCCGGCCCGTTTCCGCAGCTCTTACCTCGAACCTGCCCTTGGTGATGCCGTTCATATCTGCGGAGGCACGTCGCGGTGTGTTACCGCACACATACAAGTCTGGGGCTAGCGTTGGGTTTGCCGAATACCGTATTGTTTTTGTCGCCTGTGTCGGTCGAAGAGGCTGGGCTGGGCGCTCTCCCCTGTTGACAGTGCTCCTTTCTCGGGGGTGGCTGTGAGGTTTAGTCCGGGGCGGCCTGGAAGAGCAGTAGCCTAGTCTTGGAGCCCGACGGCTCTCCAGTCCGTCTCATCACACTGCCAGCGACCAAAATAACAATAATAACATGGACGAGCTCCTGGTGACCTCACTTCCGCCTCTCAGACGGCTCTCAGACCAAATCAGCTGGCCTCAATATCCCTCCCTCTTGCTCGAGCGGTTTGAAACGTCAAAAATGTGGAAGAAATGATCAAATATATTTTATCCGTTTATAGATGTTAGAACAACCCGTCATTTAACTGTTTATTTTGTTATTCTAGTAGTTGTTGCCGACCGTGGACATGGGAAGGGGAGGGCCGTGGTGATGACGTCATTTCTGCGGGAAAAGCACGCGTGGCCGACTTGTTTTGATTGCGAGTTCTCTTCACATCAGAGATGTTCAGCCACGTAACATCAAAATATCCGCCGGTCCGTTAACGGTGAGGTATGTCGCTGAACATGTCAAACGTGCGCGGTCCGGTTTTGGATCCGAAAACATTGGAATACAGGGACCCCGAATCTGTTACCCCTGTTGATCACAGATATACTACTCCTTAATCCCTTTCGTCTAGTCTCGTTTACACAAAAACACACATTCGAGGGAATTCCATATCATTTAATACCTGATTTTATCCCATCATATTTACATGCATAGTATGCCTAATGTATTTAATCGAATGAGACTTGATGACTTTGGATGAGGAGTATACAGCAACGATTATTATAATTGCTATGTCAAACGGTTGAAGGTGGATGTAAGAGGGAGTTGAATATCTCATACAAAAGCATTAAACTGGGCACTTGTTCCTAAAGCTTCACTAGAGGGAGCACTTACACTGCGACAAACTATTACTTTACTGTGGTCTACTTTCTAAGCACTGTGACATCTTGGGCGGCCTAATAGGCAGCAGTAATTGCACTGTGTGTATTATTCTAGGAGTGACTCCAGCCGACACAAGCACACCAGTCCCTCTGCCTCGTTGCTAGTGTATGACAGTCACACCCTCAAACATGGAGGAAGGGTTATCACTATGGATGGACTGATAGGGACAGTGTGTGTGTGTGTGTGTGTGTGTGTGTGTGTGTGTGTGTGTGTGTGTGTGTGTGTGTGTGTGTGTGTGTGTGTGTGTGTGTGTGTGTGTGTGTGTGTGTGTGTGTGTGTGTGTGTGTGTGTGTGTTCACTGTTCACGTATACAGGTGTATGCTCTGGTCCACTCTCTGCATTCCATGATAATTAAGAATGTCTCAGTAAAAGTCAAATTAATTAACAGAATTCTTTAAATAGAACTCTTCTCCTCCAATCCTGGCCAACCTAGCAGCCTGGTGTAGAATATCTTCTGGTAGTCTGAGTGACTCCTCTCATTTAGAACAAGGACCTTATATTTTATATATTTGCAAATGTGTTGGTTTTTCTTAGAGTATAAATCTAAAGTTTGGAGAGAGGTATTGTGTGGCTTGTTCTCACACACACACACACACACACACACACACACACACACACACACACACACACACACACACACACACACACACACACACAGAATTACAGCACTATGATGGAGTCTTTCTCTGTCCACTGTAGGAAACACACATCAGTCATCCATGTGTGTACATGTATGTACATGTGTGTGAATGAGAGAGTTTAATATACATAGCTGTGGTATAGGAACAGTCCTGTATTGGCCCCTGGACACTTGCAATATAATTCTCACCCTCCTCTGTCAGATAGCCCAGGTGTGAATCATTGTCTCTCTACTCCCTGTTATTTCTCACTCATCTCATTCTCCCTCCCCCTTCTCTCCCTCCCTCTCTCTTTTTGTCAAATAACAGGTGTGAATCATTGTCTCTCTCCTCCATGCTACCTCTCACTCATCCTTCTCTTTTCCATCAAACACTTTATTTCTCCATAAATAGCCCAGGTGTGTGTCAGAGGGTCCCACTCTGAGTGTGGTAAATCTTCTCTCCCACTCCCTCCCTATCTCCCACTTCATCTAACCTCTGACCTCAGAGAATGTCCCATGGGTGGCAAACAGAAAACGCGTGAAAGAGAGATAGAACGGAAGAGAAAGATGGAGAGGGCGAGAGTAAGAGAAAAAGTGGGGAATAGCACAGAAACAGTTATCAGAGAGGACAAGAGAGAAAGGGAAGAGAGAAAGAAACTTGAATTTGACTGGAGAGACAGGAGGGAATACATTTTAATGTAACAAGTTTTACTAACCTCCTCCCTTCTCTCCACATTGTGTGGGAGAGGACGAGAAAGGACAAGAAACTGGGAGAGGGAGAGAGAGATGAATAGGTGTGATTTCTCAGGACAATGAGAAATTTCAGAGAGATTTGTCTTCCCTACTCCCCCACCCCTCTCTTCTCCCCCCTAGGGAGGGGCAAGATCAGTTTTCTTCAGGTGTGGAGAGAGAACAGGAGAGACCTCAACCCTCCCTCCCTCCCTCCCCTCCTTCCCCTCCCTCCTTCCCTGCCTCTCATTCTCCTCACAGCAGGAGAGGTAGAGAGGGCAGCCAGGTCACCCATGATACAAGTCAGTACTCAACATCCATCCATGTCTGAGGACATCGGGCGATGAAGTGGAAACTGGCCACTAGGGGCAACAGTGAGCACTGTTACCTTCTAGTAAGTTTTGATTTTGCTAGGGAGTTGTGGACGGGGATGGGAGTTGTGGACGGGGATGGGAGTTGTGGACGGGGATGGGAGTTGTGGACGGGGATGGGAGTTGTGGACGGGGATGGGAGTTGTGGACAGGGATGGGATTATAACATTATAACATAACTCAAACGGAAGGTGTTTGCATTTTGGGAGTTGTGGACGAGGATGGGAGTTGTGGACGGGGATTGGAGTTGTGGACAGGGATGGGATTATAACATTATAACATAACTCAAACGGAAGGAGTTTTCATTTTGGGAGTTGTGTATGGGGATGGGAGTTGTGGACGGGGATGGGAGTTGTGGACGGGGATGGGAGTTGTGGACGGGGATGGGAGTTGTGGACGGGGATGGGAGTTATGGACAGGGATGAGAGTTGTGGACGGGGATGGGAGTTGTGGACAGGGATGGGATTATAACATTATAACATAACTCAAATGGAAGGAGTTTGCATTTTGGGAGTTGTGGACGGGGATGGGAGTCGTGGACAAGGATGGGAGTTGTGGACGGGGATGGGAGTTGTGGACGGGGATGGGAGTCGTGGACAAGGATGGGAGTTGTGGACGGGGATGGGAGTTGTGGACAGTGGAGAGTTGTGGACGGGGATGGGAGTTGTGGACTGGGATGGGAGTTGTGGACAGGGATGGGATTATAACATTATAACATAACTCAAACGGAAGGAGTTTGCATTTTGCGAGTTGTGGACGGGGATGGGAGTTGTGGACAGGCATGGGAGTTGTGGACAGGGATGGGAGTTGTGGACAGGGATGGGAGTTGTGGACAGGGATGGGAGTTGTGGACGGGCATGGGAGTTGTGGACAGGGATGGGAGTTGTGGACGGGGATGGGAGTTGTGGACAGGCATGGGAGTTGTGGACAGGGATGGGAGTTGTGGACAGGGATGGGAGTTGTGGACAGGGATGGGAGTTGTGGACAGGGATGGGAGTTGTGGACAGGGATGGGAGTTGTGGACAGGGATGGGAGTTGTGGACAGGGATGGAGGATGGACGTAAGCATCTGCCTCTGAAATGTCTGAGATATTTGTCTACCCTCCTCTCCCCTCTCTTTCTTCTCCCGCCTAGGGAGCAGTAAGATCAGTTTTCTTCAGGTGTGGAGAGAGAACAGGAGAGACCTCAGCCCACCCTCAACATCTGCCTCTGATTCCAATGGTTGCATGTTCGAATTCAGAAATCGCAAGTTGTTTTGATATTTTTGTTTAAAGTCTATCCCAAACCTTAACCTTTACCTTAACCATTCAGAGTTAATGCTGAACCTTAAGAATTTGGAGTTAATACCTGAACTTACCCTTAGCCTTCAAAATGTCTGACGTGTGACTGTGAGAGCTGGTAGAGAGAGACCAGAGCTATTAAAGACATCATTTTTATACATTTTCAATCTGGTTGAAATAACTTAATTAGCGAAGATTTAACTCTAGTTGAAATAATGTCATTACAAACAGGTTGAAATCTGGTTGAATTAATGTCATTACAAACAGGTTCAAATCTGGTAGAAATTATATAATTATCAGCCCACACCCAAACTCTTCACTGGGGAATACAACCCCATCTCATATCAAACCCCTATTCACAGCACTCTGTATGGCTTAGAGGCATTCTGTTAGGCTCAGGGTATTTGATTCTAGGTACTTCTTAAACTTTACAAGTATTTGTGCTTGTATGGGACTGTGTGCTTGTGTTTGTTATCTCCATGCCCACCCAGACCATGACAATGCTCTGGGTGCAGGGTGCTGGTCTCTCAGGGAAATGGCCGTCCATCTTTATCTCACAGTAAAAGTGGACACACACACACACACAGCTCTGGGCCCAGAGCTGGGACCTCCATTATAACAGTGCCAGAGTGCCAGAGGATATCAGTGGTGGAGAAAACATGGCCAGTGTCATGGTTACTATTTCCCCACATCATAACATAACGGTGTAGGCATACTGCAGCTACTTCTTCAAGTTGTAGATATAAAACGGGTCAATATAAAGACAAGTATGCCTATATGCCAACATATAAAAACAGTTAGGCTATCGGTGAGCGTTAAATAACGGTTTTCCTAAGGATGTGGGGACAAAAACATGCACACTTTTGGGCATGAGTGTTTGAGGATGGAATCATTAAAAAAATATGCCAAATAGCCTCGCGACACGCACACCAGACACCCCCCTCTGAGAAACGTTTTTCTCCTCCTCCTCCCCCTCTCTCTCTATTCGTGCGTAAAGACGCACAGCCGGCTTGCTTGACCGTTGCTGTTGCTCAAACCTTGACCGTTGGTGTTGCTCAGTTCGCGCCACTGCCCAGCCTTCAGGTTGGGAGCCGTGACGTATTTACTGACAGGGACACGCGAGTTTTCGCGCCGGTGCTCTATTTGCTCGCGAAGGCACTATTTGGGGAGATAAACCGAACCAACCGTCCCGTTCCTTTCCGTTTTACCGTTTTGCGTCAACAAGTTCACCTCCAGACTCTCAGTCTGTGTCTGTCACCGGGAGGGAAATAACTGGACCGCTGCTCTCTCCTGCTTCACAAACTCACCAAAGGAGATTTATTTCCATTAAACTTTGGATTTTTTTTAAACAACGGTGAAAACCTGAATCGGAGCACGCAGAGAATGATGGCACGCCGCATTGACCGAAACCTGGTTTCCTTGTCCATGTTTGGATACTTGGTTTGGCTAACGGTGGTTTCTGTCGTTCACGCTGACGGTAAGTTTTTGTACATAAATTGTGACACCCTGTCCTATTGTAACGGTGTCGGGTGGTTACCTGTGGCGCGGAGCTGTCAACATCTGGGGTCTTGCGCCCAACTGGAAAGCAGAGAGGGAGTGGAACCTCTACCTTTAAGGTTGGGACTTTGGGTCAAGAATAAACTTTTCAACCAACAT